>NW_015550135.1:0-939 GCF_001515605.1 Sinocyclocheilus anshuiensis
GCAGCTCATTTGCATTTAAAGAGACAGGCCCGAAAAACAGCTTGTGTTTCTGCTTCCACTCAAAATAGTATTTTGAGCTGAAACTTCACAGACACATTCTGGGGACACCAGAGACTTATATTACATATTGTAAAAAGGGGCATAATATGTCTCCTTTAAGATGAGTTTTTCATCACAATGTGTTGATCGGAATGCATTCTGGGATGATATTTTCTGCAGTGTTGCCTGATTTAAACATATCAATGTATTTTAGAAGGCAGAATAATGTTGCTTCCTATCTGTAGGACCAGTTTTTGTGTTGTTAGGGTGCCTATGATACGTAAAATCGTCGTCTAGATAGGCAGCTCAGTGTGTTTTGGAACAGAGCTCATGTCTTTCTCTCTGCTGTTGCATGAATTTCACTCCTACAACAACACATGAATAATGGAGACGTGATTCTGCGTCTGTGCTGATATTTGTCACCATCCTGAGTGACACATTAATCACCACATGAAATATGAAGCCCGAAATCTTAATAAATGTACTTCTGCACACCAGTGTTGGGAAGGTTACTTTGGAAATGTAATAGGTTACAGATTACAAGTTACCCTATTTAAAATGTAATAGTAGTGTAACTTTTTCAATTACTTTATTAAAGTAATGTAACTGATTACTTTTGATTACTTTTTGATTACTTTTCTACATTTCTAATGAATGTTTATTTGCAACTGTTAATCATTTTCAAACATTTACACCATGCAGGGTTAACCTGACAGTAGTGCTCAGACTTTCAAAATCCTTCCTCACTTGAATTAAGATGATCAAATTTGAACACATCCACCACAAAATCAGACTTTAGTTATATATGATATGAGAGAGTTTTCTCAAAATAAGTAAAATGCTCATGAAGTGACTGAGATTATGTTTATGTGTTCATGTACTCATATATTGAGGTGGCAG
>NW_015550136.1:0-569 GCF_001515605.1 Sinocyclocheilus anshuiensis
AAAATGCTTTTACTGTTATAAAAACACAGATTTGTGAGCATCATTAAAATGTAATTGTTATAATATGCATGCAACACACGTCGTGCTTGTCATCACAGAATCTAACCAACGAGAATTAAATGTGTCATCATCAAGGCTTTCGCAGTAGGCTTGTTTGATGAGCAAAATCTGCGCAGAACCGTTCACTGGCGATCACCGCGAGATGCATGCCGGTTAGAAAAGTGTCCGAGTTACGTCTGACTTGCTCTGATGTCATGCTGACGTGTGCCAAAAAACTCTCGCGACGGCGAGGCAGCTGTGTCGGATTATGCAGTCGAGCGCAGTTGCTCTCCACCGACTGCGCTAATCAAAAGCATGATGGGAAACGACTGACAGACGACACAGCTTAATGCTCATTGGTTCAGACAACTGTGATGCTGCGGTTCTCTTCTAAAATTTTTTATTTTTATCTGATTTCATATGATTATGTATTTAAATGTAGCAAATCAGCTCATAAGGGAAATATTAATAATTAATCATAACTAGTTATAATTAATTATAAATATTTAGATCCGCTGTAGATATTTACT
>NW_015550136.1:1231-1573 GCF_001515605.1 Sinocyclocheilus anshuiensis
GGAAAGATAACCTTATTCAGTGTTATGTGAACAGTGGATGCAATTTGTTTTTCCAAGGCAGCAACGGAGTTTCTCAAGCGTGATTGTTTGTTCCCGTCATTTCGGTGACGAATGTTTTATAACAAGGTACATTCTGACACTGGATTTGCACATCGTTTGGTACTGTAAGATGGAGAAGCCCCAGTGATAAAAGATCCCGGTCATATAGGAACTGCTGTAAAACTGCATCAAATGTCTGTGATTGTTACGACTCTTCAGCTCTACCCACGGCTTGCCTCCAGGAGCTCGGCTGTTTCTGGAGAGAATCGCAAAGCTGTATCTTTCTTTTATAAATCTGATAAA
>NW_015550137.1:0-515 GCF_001515605.1 Sinocyclocheilus anshuiensis
AAAGCTTTGCAGATGGATCCGCACGTCTCACGTCTCGTTCGCCCCATAACAGACTCAGTGCTTAAGAAAATTTTTGCCCTGTTTCAGAGGCTGTGTGCTCACACTAGAGATGTGTCCTAAGTAAATTTTTTTTCTCACTTATATTTTTAATGTGTTTTATTTTTATTTCTACAAATCCATGCAGATGAAACACAAGGTATGAGAAGACAATAATAAGAGCTATTAATTGAAAAAGTATTTATTAAAAAGTATTAAAAAAAAAATCACTCCTGTTCTTGCTGCTCCTCCTCCTCCTCCTCCTCCTCATCATCTGCGAAATACTGCAGAGAGGAAAAGAAAAAAAAAAAAATGAACAAAACGTTCACAAATACACTACATAGTTATAGAGGGCACAATAAATCTATACATTACATCTTCTTCATGCTTTTCCCGAGGAGCAGGACGATGTACTGGGGAGGGCAGCGGCGGCCGTGGTGGAGGTGAAGGTGGAGCTACTGGGGGAAGAGGAGGAGGAG
>NW_015550138.1:0-1682 GCF_001515605.1 Sinocyclocheilus anshuiensis
AAATAGCTTATTTTTTATTTTCTGGAGTATTATTATTTTTATTTTCAAAATTTGATTAGGAATGCAAAATAGCTTATTTTTTATTTTCTGGAGTATTATTATTTTTATTTTCCAAATTTGATTAAGAATGCAAAATAGCTTTATTTCCAAGTTGATAACTGGACACACCCCTCACTTTTAATATAAGATCATGTGACAACAATGTTGAATGCTACTGCTTGCATTGTTTATTACTGCATAATGGGAACAGTTGCACTGTTTTTCAAAAATAGTAGGCAGTTCTTAGTGTGCACTTGGTATTCAGTGAGTAGTAAACTATTATTCCATTCATTCTATCCTTCTTGTCTGTCATCACTGTAGTACTGTGGTGTAATGTTGTATTTGTTGCATCAGTAATTCTTCATCTAAGCGTGTGTTGATGTGCAGGTACACAGCCGTGGCCATGCCGTTACTCTACAACACGCGCTACAGCTCCAGAAGACGCGTGGCTCTGATGATCGCTGTCGTCTGGTTCCTGTCCTTCGCCATCTCATGCCCGCTGCTGTTCGGACTCAACAACACAGGTACACACACTCACCTGGACATCATAACTAGTCGATGAGGAAACTGCATCCATGGAGTCGCATTTCTTTGTTAAGTATGTTAATTATTAATTTCTTAGGCCTCTAAATGATCAAAACTTACTCAATCTCCTGTCTCTGATTGATAGTTTAGAGTGTTTTATCCAGTCAAAGCTCTTTTAGTGTAATTGTACAAACGTCCAGCTTCAGCTGGAGCTTCTCGTGTCAAATCTTGACTGGTTTTTATCAAGTAAGCGTCAGAATAACTGCAGTAATATCTCCAGATGAACACTTACTGGACTGAAGCAGCTCAGCTTTACTTGATTCTCCATCAATCATGTTTTAGAGTCTCAAATCTGATCCTCAGGATCTTTTGAGGAGCGTTTGTTTCCAGAAGCTTTACTTTCACTGTTCCTCAGCGGAGGAATGATCTTCACAAGCCTCCAGAACATCTCACATCTTCTGAGGAGCCTTTATTTCTTCAGCTCTCAATCGCTGCATTATATGTTTGGAGCATTTCAATCTCATCTTATTACTGGAGATATAGAGCCACGACTGATATTTAGATCATTTTATGTCAGTATCTGCTCTACTGATATAAAGATCTCACTGATTTACAGCACAAGCAGCAGAATTTCATCATATAAATATCAGCATCTGCACCTAAATTACATATTTTTGCTCAGTTTCAGTCTCTCCATATTCTCACTATCGGAGCCATAAAATGTGATTTTTTAAAAACGACTGATATTTAGATCATTTTATGTCAGTATCTGCTCTACTGATATAAAGATCTCACTGATTTACAGCACAAGCAGCAGAATTTCATCATATAAATATCAGCATCTGCACCTAAATTGCATATTTTGCATACAGAGTTGTTTTTTTCACCTCCGTATTCTTACGATTTCAGACTATATGAGCCATAAAAGTCTGATGGATCAAATATGATAATCAACAAAAATATGCAAAATTTATTAGATTTTTAAAAAATATTTTGTCTAGAGGTTCACCAAACTGTTCCATTTTTAAAAAATAGATTTTTCTGACTATTATTTCACATGTCAGGCTTTAATAGACCCTCATGAACATAATAATAATATTAAATATATATTACTTGAA
>NW_015550139.1:0-318 GCF_001515605.1 Sinocyclocheilus anshuiensis
CTAATAGCTTAGCTTGGCTATTTGTTTACAAACAGCTAAAAAAAAAATGGCACTGGCGGACTGAAGGTTACCCCGGAAAAGGTTTGTCGTAACTTCCGGGTTACGGCTGTTACTATGGCAATGTACCCTGCAATAACTAAGTGTGCTACACACAGTCTATGGTTATACACAGTTTAAGTACATGCAGGAGGTGTCAGCGCACCTCACACTACACAACCACAAAGCACTATAGATTCTTATCTTTCTAGCGCTTGTGTAACACTCAACTCGTTCCGAGTGAGGTGAATTAATCTACAGATTCACTGCAATTAATACAAT
>NW_015550139.1:391-782 GCF_001515605.1 Sinocyclocheilus anshuiensis
TATTTATACAGACAAAAACACGCGTGGATTTAACCACAATTTCACTTGATCAAGATTTCACAATTCTCCCATAACCAAAAAAAAATAACGTTAGGACACTCTTTTCTGAGCACCGCGTTTTCAAGTTCACTAGTTTTTTTAGTGAATTAAATGGCAAGAGCATTAGTTAGCTAGGTTAATGGTCAAGCCGGGAGATTTATTTATCATAGACAAATTTGGAGGTGGAACACGCACCAACAAATCGAACTATGAAGGCCTTTCAGAGGAAAACAAGGGACACGCTCGTTTCTCTATTCATGCGCTTTTCTAGAGTGACTTATTTTGTCTCGGCAGACAAAATTTAAAAGTTTTTACTGCAGTTAAATTCTAAACAACAAACTCGAGTTTCACT
>NW_015550140.1:0-871 GCF_001515605.1 Sinocyclocheilus anshuiensis
AAGGTGGTTTTGTGCTGACCACTGTATTAAATATGATGCACTACTGGGGGAAAAAAAAAAGTAATCCTTCTGTGTAACGCCCCTGTGGACTGTTTGTTGTGGTTTCTTCCCTTTGTGTTGGTTTAGCCCGTCTAATATTAGTTCCAGGTGTTCCTCGTCTTCCCCTCAAGTCCTGTGTATTTATAGTGAGTCTAATTCCTAGTTTCTTTGTCTGCTGTTAAACGTCTGTTCCCCCTGCTACGTGTGCGTCTTGCCTTTGTGTTGCTTAATTTGGATGAATAAAGATGGTTCTATGTTGAAGTACTCCGACGTCTCCTCGATTCCTGGTTCCAACACAGTAGCAGTAGTCGAAGCGTGACAGAACAGCAGACCAATAAAAAGTAAGCGGCGCGCATACTCCCCAAGTTTTTTGTTTCGTTTTGAAAAGTTTTTTGTTTCCTGTTTTCTTCCCCGCGGCATGGAGATTGCTGCTCGTTTCCTCTTCCTATCCCGCCAAGATCTCCCGTTCTACGAGTACTCCGGGGAGTTCTGCAAGTTCGCTGTGGCGACGGCGTTGGATGACGCCACCCTCAATCGTCTGTTCTGGCTTGGGGCCAACTTCCATCGCCCCGTGGACCTCCCAGACACCACTGGACTAAGTTGGAGAGAAGGGGTTTTCTGGTGTCTGGGGAGTGTCCGGTCCCGAGCCAGAACCAGTCCGCCGCCGTCCGCGGCTCACTCAAGCCTGAAGGACGTTAATGTGGCAAGCCCGAAGGACGTTACTGTGGCAAGCCCGAAGGACATTAATGGGGCAAGCTCGAAGGACGTCGATGTGGCAAGCCCGAATGACGATTATGTGGCAAGCCCGAAGGACGATTATGTGGCAAGCCCG
>NW_015550141.1:0-724 GCF_001515605.1 Sinocyclocheilus anshuiensis
GCTGCATTGTTTCCCTTAATGACATAATCATTTCCCTTCTTGTGTTCCTGACATTTGATTATTGCAAGTCTTTTTGGAAGCATCATAGCAGAAATTAATTGCCCTATTTGTTCACTATGTTGGATGGGAGTCCCATCACTTTTTTTAAAACCTCTTTGTTTCCACACTGCTCCGAATAGATGACATACACCATGAGCATATGCTGAATCTGTGAAAATGTTGGCAGTTTGTCCTTTCGCTAACTGACATGCAGCTGTAAGAGCTTTTAATTCTGCTAATTGAGCAGAGCAAGGCTGTACACAATGTTGTGATACCACAGGTACAAATTCTTCTTTGTCTCTCTTCACTACTGAATATCCTGTATGATTTCCTTCATGGTCTCTAAAGCTAGAACCATCTACAAAATAAGTGACTTCTGCTTCAGGGATGGGTGTTGATTCAAGATCTGGTCGTAATCTAGTAAATGCCAATGACTCATTCACACAATCATGGGGTTTTCCTTCAAAAGCCAAAGGAATTAATTCAGCTGGATTAACTGTATGGCATCGCTTAATGGTAACATCTGGATATGTGAGTAGCGAGGAATAGGCCAGAATTCGAGCATGAGTCAGGACAAATTTCCCTTTTTCTATTAATTCCACAATTTTGTGATGAGTATATATAGTATATATATACACCGTAGTTATTGTGGATGCTTTTTCATAAGCATAATATACTGCTGCTA
>NW_015550142.1:0-1840 GCF_001515605.1 Sinocyclocheilus anshuiensis
TATCTATTCCTTTGATACATGAGTGATGTGTCTGGGACATGATTTATTTTTCTCTAGTTTCCTTGATTCTGCTGCTTTGGCTGCACCAGCTGTGGAAACCTGACCTGGTGAGGACCCTCTCCTCCATCCTCCATTGAACCTCTTATCACACTCGGACAAGGTAATGAATTGTTAAAGATTCTGTTGTTGGTCAGTGAATGGTTTGTTTTAAGCTGCAACTAGTAATTTTAATTATTTTTCTGATCAATTTGATAATAGCTATATTACTTTTGTTTATTGAAAAAGCATGTTATTCCACATCATGACTTTGCTGGGTTTTTTGTTTGTTTTTTCCCCCAAAATGTAATGTTTACATTTTAACTCATTTGTACTTAATGTGCAGAATAGCCAACACTTTAATCAAATACACAAAATAATTGTTTTTTTGTCCAATTAATCAAATAAATAATTGAAGAATTAATTAATTGTTGAAATAGTTTTTACTTGCATCCACAATATGAAGTTATTCACTGGGGGAAACACATTTCAAGCACAGAAGCACCTGACGGAGTAATGCACTCACAATTATCTTTGAAGCATTTAATTAAGTTTCTACTGCTTTTAACAACAGCTGTACATTTCATGCAGAAGCTCACTCTATGGAGGCCTAAACATGCAGAAATTAAAAATAAATAAATATGTAGTTAATTAAATACATGTAACAATAGGAAAATAAAGAAATACATGTCTTGATAAAACGAATATAATTCATTTGTTATACAATTGAATCCTGACTAATTTTTTTTATTACTACTTTCATTTGTGTTTTCGGTAATTTTTAAATGTATTTTTATTCTTTCTAACTTTTAATTATTCTTTCATTTATTTTTCTATTTATTACATTTATGCATTATGCATTTATTTTTCAATATTTTTGTTTCATGTGGTTATTTATTTATTTTGTATGTATTTATTCCCATGTATTTATTTACAGATGTTTTTCTTTTTACTTTTCTGTGTGCAACATGTAAATGAGGGAGTTAGGGCTGGGTATCCATACAGATGTCCAGATTCAGTTACATTCTGATTCACAAACTCTCGATTTGATTCAGTTCAATTCTTGATTCAATTCTCAATTTTTTTATTAAATTCAGTGAATATAGTTTTAATACAAATGCTATTGATATTTCCAAAAATGAACCATAAACATCAGTTTACAAATGGTGAGTTAATAAAAAGAAATAAAGAGCCACTAATAGGGATCTATAAAATGTTTTTCTTAAGTTTTCTAGTAATCAAATGAAGGCATAAAACATTAATTTATCCTAATAAAATGAAAATTAAACCCTTTTATTTTTTGGCAAACAAAGTGCTGCACAATGGAGGTTTACTGTTCAAATTAAAAAGAAAACAATTGTGATTATTCCTTTAAAACGTTAAACCAAACTTTTATTTTGATGGGTTGCCGTGAAGAACTTGCAGCTGCTGTGTATGTAATATGATGGTAGTTTTCTCAAATTAAATGGTAAAATGCTCATGAAGTGACTCTCAGAGCAGCTGGAGATGATATTCGTGTGTTCTTGTCGTCATATAATGAGGCGACAGAAGCTGAAAACACCACAATCGTCCTCCACGCTTTAGTATGCGTGTAGTAGTGCTGTCAAACGCATCCGAAATAAGCTTTTGTTTACATAATATATGTGTGTACTGTGTATATTTATTATGTATATATAAATACACACACATGCATGTATATATTTAAGAAAAATATGTTTTGGCTTTATATTAAATATATTTATATATAATATAAATTATTTTAATATAAATATATACATGTAAATATTTTCAAAATATATACTGT
>NW_015550143.1:0-808 GCF_001515605.1 Sinocyclocheilus anshuiensis
CTGTCTCCTCTCAGAGCAACTCGGCCTTTCCCCACTTTTAATCTTTAAGTTCTGTGAGTAACCACGGATGCAGTGAGAGCCCAAATTATCACCGATAATGGCCACAATTGTTGCACGTACTATGTCACCTGAAGATGTCACAATTCCATGCTCTTCAAGTTCTTTGACATCTGCCAACAACTTAGAAAAAATCTTGGTTTGACCAAAATAATTAAAATCTCTCTCATAACACAAAAGTAATAATTGAATGTTGTCAATGCATGACCTGTAAAATGGCTCAAAGTTGCCAAGTGTAAAATACACTCCAAGCATTTTGTGGGTCTTTTTAGCTGACCCAAGGGGGTTCACAATCTCAAAGGCATCCTGGTACAAGACAAGTTGGATTCTCAACTCAGGCTCCCTAAACAAGTCATTGCACTTGAACACAGATCCATCACAGATGTCACAGAACACATCAAAAGAGTGTACATGCGGAGGCTTGGCACACTGCTCCCAAACTACTTGGTCTTTCAACATGGTTTTTAAAGTGTTCTTCAATGGAATATATTGTGCATGATGTAGTTTTCTGTTCTCATCACGGCCAAGATACATAGTCTGTGGATGCACATAGGGAAAGTTTTTTTGGTAATACTGCCTTCTTTGGTATTCTGTGGAAAGTAACGCATTACAAGCTGAATGCAAATCATGGCCCTGCAAAGCCTGCACAACAGAATCAATATCACACTGTGAAAGGGTTGTTTTTGACCCAAGTATGTCTGCGAATGTTTTCTTTGTGTACTGATGACAGATATCATTTAAACTACTGAAT
>NW_015550144.1:0-217 GCF_001515605.1 Sinocyclocheilus anshuiensis
ACGTGTTTCTGCAGCGTTGAGTAATGTATCACAGACATATCCTCTAATTATAACAAACACAGTGTTGACGGGGTGTAAATAAGAGATTCATTGTGCAGTGTAGAGAGCTTCGTCGATTATAATGGAGTTTTGTGAGATCGGGATAAACTAAGATGAGTGACAGCTTTTAATGATTATTAAGGGAGTTTGCAAATGTGATATTGATTTAATACAACAG
>NW_015550145.1:0-327 GCF_001515605.1 Sinocyclocheilus anshuiensis
ACCAAAGAACCAAATGATATAAGGAGCCCATATAAGCACATATTATGAAAGAAAAAAAAATCAGAATTTTATAGTATGTATACAGTGCAACACTAAAGAGTTTTGCGATACCTGCGCCTCGGGGCTCCACTCCTCCGGCTGCACCTTGTCCCTCCGTACCTCCTTCCCTTCGGCTCCACCTTGGTCCTCTGTCGCTTCAGCTCCACCGCGGCCTTCTGGATACCAAGTTGCGATACCGAACAGGACCACATGGAGATGCCAAAAAATCCCTAAACCAACCGCCTGCTGACTGCATATATCTACTACAGTACACGGATCCATTCAGAA
>NW_015550145.1:793-1135 GCF_001515605.1 Sinocyclocheilus anshuiensis
CCAAACACACTGGAATGAATAATTCACTGAAAACGCAACGCGAGTCTCTGTTCTCTCTGCAAACTCTGATGTAATCAGCCTGATTTCCTTTATATTAGCACTGTTTTGGACGGATTGTTTGAATGCATTTGCTTACTGGATCATTGGACTGAAAACTTTCCCGGAGAAGCAAAATTGGGTTAAAGGGTTAGAACAGAAATTGTGCTTCAGTCATTTTGCGTTAATTGAGTTAATTTATTGTAACACGTTAAGGATTGTAAAATTAATCGCATGCATTCACACGTGCGTTAACGATGACAGCCCTAATAAATAAATAAATAAATATATATATATATATATATA
>NW_015550146.1:0-513 GCF_001515605.1 Sinocyclocheilus anshuiensis
TGTTATTACTGCGTTATTACTGTTATTATGGTGTTATTCCTGTATATTACTGAATTGTTCCTGTGGTATTGCTGTGTATTTCCTGTGTTATTTCTGTTATTACTGTGTTATTCCTGTTATTTCTGCTATTACTCAGTTATTCCTGTGTTATTTCTATGTTATTACTGTGTTATTACTGTGTTAATGCTGTGTTATTACTGTGTTATTCCTGTGTGATTTCTGTGTTATTACTGTTATTCCTGAGTTATTTCTGTTATTACCATGTTATTACGGTGTTATTCCTGTGTTATTACTGCGTTATTCCTGTGTTATTTCTGTGTTATTACTGTTATTCCTGAGTTATTTCTGTTATTACCATGTTATTACGGTGTTATTCCTGTGTTATTACTGCGTTATTCCTGTGTTATTTCTGTGTTATTACTGTTATTCCTGAGTTATTTCTGTTATTACCATGTTATTATTTATTATTGAGTTATTCCTGAGTTATTACTGTGTTAATCCTGTATTATTACT
>NW_015550147.1:0-1453 GCF_001515605.1 Sinocyclocheilus anshuiensis
ATAGACGACAAAGAATTAACTTGACGGAGCTCAAACTCAAAACACTCTTCAAACTCTTCACTCATGGAGATCGGTTAGGTGACCATTCCATAGAGGAGCTCATTAAGTGGAACAGTAGATTAAGATATCTAGTTGATCAGTGTGGAGGTAGATTTCACGTCTTCAATAACAGAGATCAGAGTAACAGAGAGCAGGTGAATGATCTGCTGCAGAAGATTGACACAATGATAGAGCAGAATGGAGGAGGACACTACAGCAATCAGATGCTTGAAGATGCTCAGAGAAGAAGAGAGGACACCAAAAGAGAAAGAGGAGAGAAAACAGCAACAAAAACAAAGTCAGGAAAGTGTCTGTAGTTGATACTCCTGGATTCTTTAACACACAGATGAAAACTGAAGAGTTAAAGACAGGAGATAATGAGAAGTGTTTATTTAATCTTTGACAGCACACTTTTCAGTTGTTTGGTCAGGAGGTGTTAAAATACTCCATTCATGGAGATCAGCTACAAGAGACCATAGAGATACTCATTGAGGAGAACAGTAGATTAAGATGAAACTGCATATATGAACTCTAAACTCTGTTATTTGCTACAGTAATGTATAGTATGGGATTGCTGGAAAGACAATCTCTAAATCAGTACAATGTTCTGCTGCTGAGAAATGGCTTGTTTATGTTGCTAGGGAGCTGTAAATGGTTGCCTGGGTGGACTATGCTGGTGATACTTGGATGTCCACCCTATTCGGTATAAAACTCGAAATGAACATGCAGCTGATGCAGCACAAGTGTATTGAACTATAAGGCAGAATATTAAATATAAATGTACATGCAAAGTTTGATTGTAACCGATTACACAACATATTTTACAAGAAAACATATTTGTCAATGACACTCAGAATCTTTAATGTTAGATCTTTCATTTTCTTGGAACAAAACGAATAGTGTTGATTCATTATCGTTAATGAAAAAACAACAAAATAGTGCAATGACAAACTCGTTGATTATAAACACAGAGCTTATTAACAAAACGAATAAGACTGATGACATGGTATACCCGAGCTGTAACAACAAAATGAAAGCTCTTTGAATTTCCTCTTGATTGAAATAGTGATGCCTATATTAGAATAAAGTACTTTCTACTAATAACAGGCTAGATTACAGCAAGATTTAGCTTCATGTCAAGTAATAACTTTAATGACCATGAATAAATACAGAAATCATAATCATAATATAAATAAATGGTAATTTTCTAACCTTGGTTCATCTAATCGTTACATTAAACTTTTTACAGAAAACGTTTTATATGTTGTAATAGTTTTAACTGATGATTCTACATGTCTGTTAATTATCATACAACATAACAGATTTTGATGTTTTTTTTATTTATTTGTTCATCTTCAGATATGCAGAAATATACACTGAACAAAATTGTAAACGCAACACTTTTGTTTTTGCC
>NW_015550148.1:0-141 GCF_001515605.1 Sinocyclocheilus anshuiensis
ACTCCAGTGGCAACCTATGAAGCTCTGGTGAACTCCATGCCCAAGGCAGTGCTGGAAAATAATGGTGGCCAATTTGGACATTTTCACTTAGGGGTGTACTCACTTTTGTGGCCAGCGGTTTAGACATTAATGGCTGTGTGT
>NW_015550148.1:379-561 GCF_001515605.1 Sinocyclocheilus anshuiensis
TATCTACACTGAACAAAATTATAAACGCAACACTTTTGTTTTTGCCCCCATTTTTCATGAGCTGAACTCAAAGATCCAAGACTTTTTCTATGTACACAAAATGCCTATTTCCTATTTCTCTTGTTCACAAATCGGTATAAATCTTTGTTAGTGAGCACTTCTCCTTTGCCGAGATAATCCAT
>NW_015550149.1:0-142 GCF_001515605.1 Sinocyclocheilus anshuiensis
ATATCGTGATATAAATTTTGGCCATATCGTCCAGCCCTAGTGTAGATGCATGTTGATTTTATCAGCTGATGCCGCGATTATAAATGAGAGTGACTCCTGGTTAACGTATTAAAAGGGGTCGTGTTTAGTCACTATTTAGTGT
>NW_015550149.1:227-511 GCF_001515605.1 Sinocyclocheilus anshuiensis
TGACAGTAAAATAGGGCATTCTAAGTCAATATACTGCAGTATTTCCTCTCTCAATCAGTAGAAAATATGGTTAACATCCAGTCATGCATGAAAAAAAATACTGTCTTGTACCGGTATAATTTTGAAAAATACCGTGATATAAATTTTTGGTCATACCGCCCAGCACTAATGGCAAAGGTGTTTGCAACGTAAGACAAATGTTTGCTTTTGAGATATGTTTGTGATATTTTGAATGCAGCGCTTCATTTTACAAGAGATGCGAGGCATTTTGCATTTTGTGTGTG
>NW_015550150.1:0-395 GCF_001515605.1 Sinocyclocheilus anshuiensis
AAAATAAGACCTTAACTATCATTAAAATGTTTCAAAGTTCTTATGGAAATGTGAGTGAACTGACACTGAGTATATTTAATTATTACTTTAATTAGACTTTATTTTTGCTTTTTGGAATCATAAAACTGTGTTGAACTCAGAGCGTGTGAGACTGAATTTGTTTTTACGCTAGTATAAACCACATTTTAAGTAAAGTCGCTATAGGACTGTGGTTATTTTAAATCATGCGAATGTCTCAGTAGAGCATTATTTGCTTGTTCGTTACATTTCACTGTAAATCAGTAACAGTTTTGCAGCAGGCTTTGCAAACGTACTTTTACTGTAAGATATATGTGACCCTGGAGCACAAAAGCAGTCATAAGTAGCACAGGTATATTTGTAGCAATAGCCAAAAA
>NW_015550150.1:1471-2721 GCF_001515605.1 Sinocyclocheilus anshuiensis
GTTTTCCCGGTCTTGCGACCAAAGATAGCCTACGATAGTTTTCTGACAGTATCAGAAATTCAGCATGATCAATGCAGAGTGTGTTTGCTGCAACGACCTGCGTCTACTCAGCAGCCAATGAAATTGCAACATGAAATGACGTATTGATCCACGCAACCAGTGGCGCTAAAATTTCAATGCCATGGAGGCAAAAAAAAGTAGAAGGTATACTGGTATGTGGGATACCCATAAAGAACAAATTCTTGTTGAGTTGTGGCAGCAGAGGGAATGTTTGTACGATGTGTCCTCTAGCTGCTATCATGACCGCACCAAAAAGGACATAGCATGGAAGGAGATAGCGGAGGAACTGCAGCTGCCAAGCTCCCTGTGCAAAACTGGCATCCCAAGTTGTCCTCTTTTCCCAAACCATGAGCGGGTCCATATTGCATTCTTCTGCCGGCGCCTCTTCTTTGTTTCAGCACACATGAAAAGCACAACTGCCAAAGTGCGATCCATCTTGATGTACCGGTATTTGTTTACCACTAGCGCATGCTGATGATGTTGCGCTAACGTGTGTCGCAGCCTACGATTCACCTAGTAACACCTAGTCATCATCGTACAGTCTACATGCTCGTTGTACCCAAGTTTAAACGATCCATGTTGCACAGTTTGATAAAGTAATGATCTTATAGGATTGCTAAAATCGTGCAGTGTATCCCGGGCTTTAAAAAGGCACAGTTTTGACATCTTTTTTGTCTGTACACAAATATTCTATCCTTTTATTTTTCAAACGTACCAATTGATTTTCTTCTTTATAATGATTTAATTTTAGGCCTGACGAAAATGAAAGAAGAAAGACAAGATCTGAATGAAGTGGAGGAGAAATATCAGGATCAGAAAGATTGTGATGTCAATGGAGAAAAATCAGTGAGTTGCAGCATTAAAAAAACAGAAGTCAAAAGGCCTTTCAGCTGCTCTCAGTGTGGAAACACTTTCACATGTAAAGCAAACCTTGAGAAGCACATGCTAATTCATGCTGGGATAAAGTCTTTCAGCTGCTCTCAGTGTGGAAAGAGTTTTACACATAAACCAAGCCTTAAGAAGCACATGTTAATTCATACTGGGAAAAAGTCTTTCTCCTGCTCTCAATGTGGAAATAGTTTTACACAGAAAGGACAACTTAAGATTCATTTGGTAACTCACACTTCAGAAAAGCCTTTCATGTACTCTCAGTGCGGAAAGAGTTTCACAAGTAAAGGAAACCTTAAGAA
>NW_015550151.1:0-654 GCF_001515605.1 Sinocyclocheilus anshuiensis
TCTTCAGTTTGTTTCTATGGAATGTGGTTGTTTCATGTTTGACTCTATAGTTTAAATGGGTCTGTTCGAAGACTGAAATCCTACAATGTACAGTAAACTGTAGCACATTTTACACCTTCAAGCGTGACTGTCAAATTTTGTTTGTAACCATTTTTTATGTGTACTGCATTTTTGCAGAACTGAGAAATGACTGCCTAGAGATATAGCTAGTCTTGTGTCAGGAGCCTAAGAAACTGCTATAGTACTGTATACTGTAAAGAAATTTGGCCAAATGTGCCGAGGATGCTAAATTTACTTTTTTTAATTTTATTTTTTACTGTACTGTATTGTGGTGCAAGCCAAGTTCATACAATTATTTGGTATGTGAACTTTTCTAGTGCTTTTCATCTACTGCAAGATGGTATTTGAACTTTTCTAGTGCTTTTCATCTACTGCAACTCTGCAAGATTACTTTATAGTAGGGATGCACCGATACTGGTCTCCTGTACTCGTACTCATTAAAATGCCCCGTTACCAAACGCCGATACCACACATCATGTGATAAGTGCCATATTCAAACAAAGAAACACCAACAACAGAACAACAGACAGCAGAAATGAGTTAAGGATGTCTACTACGAAGTATATGTATGCAATGAATATAACGTTAAACATT
>NW_015550151.1:742-973 GCF_001515605.1 Sinocyclocheilus anshuiensis
CTGAGTGGATTGAGCGCGCGGCGGCGCAGATGCGTGAGCTTGTCGAGTGAATATATCTTTCTCACAGACATCACTGTTTGTAGTTCGGTCGGATATGTCAAAAACAAGTAAGTAAAACAATGCACAAGTTACTTAACGGTAGGGAGAGAGAGATAGCGCGTGCACTTCTGTTGTGTGATCTTTGAAGTTCACTCACTTAGCACACGCATCATTTGGATTAAAACTAAATCA
>NW_015550152.1:0-149 GCF_001515605.1 Sinocyclocheilus anshuiensis
AGATGGGTCTGTGCTCAAAGGCTGTTCTATAAAGTGGGGCAGTTCAAACGCTGCAAGGACAGTCTTGCGCTTCTGAATCACAGCCTGTAAGTACATTTTTTATATTTAAAGAATTTGCCACTGACGATTCAAACGCGAGCTTTGAGCAG
>NW_015550152.1:435-544 GCF_001515605.1 Sinocyclocheilus anshuiensis
GCCAATCACAATGCACTGGATAGCTGGCCAATCAGCGTACACCTCGCTTTGTTTTTTTTTTTGTAATGCTTTATTTAGTGACAATTCACACACAAATTGACAATAAAAG
>NW_015550153.1:0-147 GCF_001515605.1 Sinocyclocheilus anshuiensis
CGTAATAACAGAAATAACACAGTAATAACACAGTAATAACACAGATATCACACAGTAATAACAAAGGGGTTAACACAGAAATAACAGGAATAACTCAGTAATAGCAGAAATAACACAGGAAATACACAGGAATAACACAGTAATAAC
>NW_015550153.1:386-575 GCF_001515605.1 Sinocyclocheilus anshuiensis
AACACAGTAATAACACAGTAATAACAGAAATAACACAGTAATAACACAGTAATAACAGAAATAACACAGGAATAACACAGTAATAACAGAAATTACTCAGGCATAACACAGTAATAACATAGGAAAAACAAAGTAATAACACAAGAATAACACAGTAATAACGCAGTAATAACACAGGAATAACACAGT
>NW_015550154.1:0-796 GCF_001515605.1 Sinocyclocheilus anshuiensis
TTTTACTCAAGTACTTGATTTGTGTACTTCGTCCACCACTGCGCAAATGTAAACAGCCCATCCCAGCTTCACAAAGAACATCACATCCCTGCCTATGCTGAGACAGGTAATTGATGCTTCCAGCTTAATTTTTTATTGAAGAAATGTGATCATAAGAACATTATCTGTGTGTGCTAATATATTGTATGTGCTTCAGAAAGTGTAAATTTAATACAAAGTGTTTTACTGATATTGACTGACTGACGTCAAAAATCAAATGAGGGGAATATCGGCACATAATAGTTCCTACTTTGAGGCCTGATTATAAGAACTACAGTAAGAGTCCAACAGTTAGAGACATGGATAAATACACAAATATGGAGGAAGTGACATGTAAAACATTTTTTAAGAGGAAATACAAAAATAATGGGCCTCATTCATGAAACACGAGCAGAACAAATTTTTGTGTAAATCGTTAGTAAAGCTGTTCTGACATAAATGTTCGGATTCACGAAAGTGTTCGTATTTTCAAAATGTTAGTTGGTATGAAATAAATTTACACTTGCTCCCTACCATGTGTAAATGGTACATAAAACGTTCTGTGTTCTTTTTGGCAAACTGATGACATTGAATTTTGATGCACTGCCATCATAATATTTTACAAGTTCGTTTGCTCTGTTTTTGTTTTGTTTTTTTTTGTAGCTGGGAGTTGATCAACTGTTTAGCTTTAGATAAAACGCAGCGCTTGTCACTGTCACTTTTTACCCAGCATTCCAATCAATGGAGGAGGGGCGGGACAAATACGAGGCTACACCGA
>NW_015550155.1:0-506 GCF_001515605.1 Sinocyclocheilus anshuiensis
AGCATGCAGTCCAGTCACTTAACCAACCAGGGTAACCAAACCATCATGCAGTATAATCCACCAGTAAAACTGGATTTTCCCAGCTTCGGTAGTACACAAGAGGATGATCCTGTTGGTTTTATTGAACACTGCGAAGAGTATTTTGCTGTACGTCCCCTTAGCGATGGAGAAATCCTTGCTTCACTCTCTGCTGTACTCAAAGGTACTGCCAAGGATTGGTGGATGGCAGAGCGGAGAAATGTGCAAAATTGGAGGCAATTTAAAGAAAGTTTTCTGCATTCATTTTTAAGTGAGGATTATGATGATGTCACAGCAAGGAAATTGTTGGAGAGGAGACAAGGGGCTAGAGAAAGCATCAGAGACTTTGCATTCCACTATCGTGCGTTGTGTCTGAGGTGGAGGAAGGAGATGTCAGAAAAGGAAGTGGTTCAAGCAATCCTAAGAAACTGTAATCCCCGACCAGCTAGTCTGCTACGGGGAACCATCAAGAACGTAGGAGAACTAGT
>NW_015550156.1:1171-2694 GCF_001515605.1 Sinocyclocheilus anshuiensis
GCACCACCCATCCAATAAATCACAATAAGCATTGTGCTTTGGTGCTTTTAATATGAAACAAAGTCTCAGATTTCAAATTCTGTCCATTGTATTACAGTATTTAAACAATAAATGCCGTTTTGGCGCTGTTTAATGTGGAGTGACAGATCGCTGTAGCGCGGCTCACCTCAGTTCAATAAAAGCGGCAGCGCGAGGCGCACATGAACTGATCATCTCCTCCACATTAATAGCACAAAATAAACATGACTAAACATCCGAAGGTAAGTTAAAAGAAAGAGTACAACTTTACAATCCGTATCCTGTCTCATGTAATCGCTCAATTAGTGTTTCAGCCATGCAAAGACGTCAATATGACAGCTTGTAAACAATGTCACGTAACGTCACATTTACCTCAGAAAAAAAACATATTCGGTGACCATAAACTCATTAGTCAGCTAGAAAAATAAACTGTAGAGAGGAGCAGTTTGCTAAATATATGCACTATATAATATATTCACTATAACTTTTACTGTTCTTCAAAGTTTAATTTATAGTTTTTTATGATAACCACCATTTAAATGTTTATATTTAAAAAAATGAATTGAAGTAGAAATATTACATAATTGTAACTTTTATTATAAAAACTTCATTAAGCCTCAATATTATAGTAATGTAGTACCAACTGACTCTCATGTATATTTTACAGCATTAGTTAAGAGATTTTTTTTCCTTGAGAAAATGTTGCATGTGTACCAGATATATATCCAAAATAATCGATATTGAATCGAATCGCAAGCTTGTGAATGAGAATCGAATCGAATTGTGAAATTTGTGTCAAAACCCAGCCCTATCTGCTCCAGTCGCTGGGTTTTCTGGAACATTTCTTAGTTTCACAGCTCAGAATAAGAGCTTCAGGACTGCCAAGATGCTCCGAGCGGCTTGACTCTCTCAGAATACTGAACACCTAACAAATATGAACATGCAATTTACAGCACAACAACACTATGAAGGGATATTGTTATTGTCTTCTTGCCATTTTTATCCATATTATTTACAGAGAGAAGACAGGAACTCTTTGGGAGAAGAGAACAGAATGGATCAGGGAAGTAGAAAGAGCTGGATTTAAACGTGCAACACTTACATGAGCGGCAAAGCAAAAGAACAAAAATTTATTAAAAAAAATTGTTAGAATGTTATGTACAAAAAGGTACACTTTGAATTAATTGTCTCTTTATTTTGACACATTATCTCAAAATTATGACACATTATTCATCCTAAAACCACCTGGCCTTTTAAAATTAAATATTCATATACATTAACAGATATGTATTAAATTAAAGAAAACCATAAGCATAAATATATACTGTATCTTTAAAAAAATAACCCTTACCT
Source organism: Sinocyclocheilus anshuiensis (assembly GCF_001515605.1). Lineage (NCBI taxonomy): Eukaryota > Metazoa > Chordata > Actinopteri > Cypriniformes > Cyprinidae > Sinocyclocheilus > Sinocyclocheilus anshuiensis. The sequence continues at coordinate 2,543 of NW_015550156.1, forward strand.
CTTCTGTATGCCTTGTATATATTTTAGATATATATTTATATTTAATATTTGTAATAATCATATAATTATACTATACTTAGAATCTATAATTATAATATTATAAAATATAATCAAATATAACATTAAACAAAAAATATTATTATTTTTCTATT
>NW_015550157.1:0-474 GCF_001515605.1 Sinocyclocheilus anshuiensis
TATCCGCCATGGTGACGAGTGGAAGACCGCCTTCATCACGCCCACTATGAATACTGCGTTATGCCATGTGGCCTATCCAACTCACCTTCCGTATTCCAGGGATTCATGAACGAGGTGTTCCGGGAGTTCCTCCATCATTCTGTGATCGTGTATATCGAAGACATCCTGATTTACTCCCGGAACCTGGCCGAACATCGCCACCACGTGGAGCAGGTCCTTCAACAACTGAGAAAATACCACCTCTATCTCAAGCTGGAGAAGTGCGAGTTCCACCTTACCACCGTCAAGTTCCTCGGCTATGTCATCAGCCCTCAGGGCATCCAGATGGATGACAAAAAAGTCCAAGCCATTCACCACTGGCCACAACCCAAGACCGTTAAGGAACTCCAACGCTTTCTAGGATTCTCAAATTTCTACCGCCATTTCATCCACCATTTCAGTCAGCAAACAGCCGACCTCACGTCTATGCTCCAT
>NW_015550157.1:1095-1493 GCF_001515605.1 Sinocyclocheilus anshuiensis
ACCATTCTCCCTCCAGCCCTCATTGTGGGTCCCATTCAATGGACGCTCGACGAAGAGATCCGCCAGGCCACCCACTCCGAACCAGCTCCGCCGGGAGGTCCAGAAGGGAAGGTCTATGTCCCATCCACTCTCCGCAATACCCTTCTGGACTCGCTGCATTCCTCTCCGGGCTCTGGACATCCAGGCAGCCAGCAAACCCTCTCGCTCCTCGAATCCCGCTATTGGTGGCCCGCTATGGCGCGAGAAGTCCGGCGCTTTGTCCAAGGATGCTCAGTCTGCGCCATCACCAAATCACCCCATCACCTATCTCAAGGCAAACTGGTACCCCTTCCCATACCTCACCGACCCTGGTTCCACATCGGAGTCGACTTCGTCACCGATCTCCCTGAGTCCGAATC
>NW_015550158.1:0-175 GCF_001515605.1 Sinocyclocheilus anshuiensis
TCACACGACAAGTAATCTCAATCAATACCCCGGAGGGTGGATTTACTGGGGTGATGGGTGATAGGTAGAAAGGTCCAGGTAGGTGCTCCGGTGCCGTGAGTGCTCTCTTCCGTCTTCCCAGTGCAGAGGGTCCGTGCAGTGCTCCTGTGGGGCTGGTCGGTCACACGCTGCTGTC
>NW_015550158.1:344-568 GCF_001515605.1 Sinocyclocheilus anshuiensis
TGTGATGATGATGGCCAGGTGCTCCTCGCTTGTTTCCAGGGCGACGCTGATGAAGCTTCGGGACGCTCGTCACACACTCTCTATTCTAATTCTATTCTTTAAAAAAAAAACTAACACTTGCTTTCTAATCTTTTTATGTTCTATCTGTCTTCTTTTCATTTATTATACAATTAACAAAAGCAAAAAAGACCTCTAACACTAGCTTGCTCTATTCTTTTTCTATT
>NW_015550158.1:707-959 GCF_001515605.1 Sinocyclocheilus anshuiensis
ACTTGTATATCATTGCTCTTTTGTTGATTTTGATTGCTTCCATTGTCCTCATTTGTAAGTCGCTTTGGATAAAAGCATGGGCCGGTATGAGATTTTGACAGTATGATAACCTTAAGCAAAAGTATCATGGTTTCATGGTATCACGGTATTGTTGTTACAGCTCTAAAATGTGTTATTTTTAAAAGACTGGGTAAAAAAAAAAAAATGTTTTTTCTGCTGAACACAACATATTTTGTTTTTGAGCAACATACA
>NW_015550159.1:0-794 GCF_001515605.1 Sinocyclocheilus anshuiensis
ACCATAACTCCTTCCAGGACAGCCAGAAACCTAGGAGTTGTGATCAATGATCAGTTAAGCTTCACCGACCACATTGCTACAATGGCCCGGTCCTGCAGATTTGCCTTATACAACATTAGGAAGATTAGACCCTTCCAGTCAGAGCAAGCCACACAACTTCTTGTCCAAGCTCTTGTTCTCTCCAGACTGGACTATTGTAATGCTCTCTTGGCGGGCCTTCCCGCATGCACTATCAAGCCTCTGCAACTGATCCAGAATGCAGCAGCGAGAGTGGTCTTCAATGAGCCAAAAAAAGCTCACATTACTCCTCTCCTCATCAGGTTACACTGGCTACCAGTAGCCGCTCGCATCAAATTCAAGGTACTGATGCTTGCCTACAAGACAACCACTGGCGCTGCACCAATATACCTAAACTCGCTAGTTCAAACTTATGCGCCCTCCAGAAGCTTGCGTTCTGCAAGTGAACGGCACCTTGTGGTGCCATCCCAAAGAGATACAAAATCACTCTCACTGACCTTTTCCTGGACTGTGCCCAGCTGGTGGAATGACCTCCCGATCTCAATTTGAACAGCTGAGTCTTTAGCCATTTTCAAAAAACATCTAAAGACACATCTTTTTCGCCAGCACCTGACCAACTAATACTAGCACTTACCTATTCTATTCTTAAAGACGGGGCAGAGGAGAGAATTGACCAATTAATACTAGCACTTACCTATCCTATCCTATCCTATCCTATTTAATAAAATTAATAAAAAAAAACCTAGCTATGTGTACTGTGCTAGACTAACTGAGAC
>NW_015550160.1:0-701 GCF_001515605.1 Sinocyclocheilus anshuiensis
AGGCTGCTGACTTCAACACTCTGCTCGCCTCATTTGATCTCAAGCAAGTGTCTACTATGGCTACTCAGAAATCAGGTAACCAACTGGACCTCATCTACACACGCTATTGCTCTACTGACAACACTTTAGTTACTCCACTGCACACATCAGACCACTTCCTCATCAATTTTAACCTCACACTAACTCCTGACACAGCACACACTCCTCCACAGGTCACCTTTCGACGTAACCTACGCTCACTCTCTCCCTTTTGCCTATCCTCTATGGTTTCATCCTCACTTCCTTCACCCTCTCAGTTTTCAGCACTGCACACAAACAGTGCTACTGACAGTCTTTGCTCCACTCTAACATCTTGCTTAGACAACTTTTGCCCACTTTCATCTAGACCAGCACGCACTTCCCCCTCTGCCCCCTGGCTGTCCGATGTTCTCCGTGAGCATCCCTCTAAACTCAGGGCTGCAGAGAGGAAATGGCGCAAATAAAAAAACGTAACCAACCTTAGTGTGTATCAGTCACTCCTCTCTTCCTTCTCTGCAAATGTCTCCACTGCTAAAACAACATACTACCACAACAAAGTGTGTGTGTATATATACTGTGTATATATATATATATGTATATATATATATATATATACACACACATATATACACATACACAAACACACACACAAAGAAAAACAAGTAGATAGAATAGAAAAAATA
>NW_015550161.1:0-148 GCF_001515605.1 Sinocyclocheilus anshuiensis
AGTGGGGGCGGCAGTCATATTTCAGGGTGACCGTGCCACTCTTTACCACAACCCTGCTAAAAGTGACAGTACGTGCGTTCATTGGCGCCCCTTCAGCTGGTGGCGCCCTAGGCGACCGCCTAGCTCGCCTATGCCTAGAAACGGCCCT
>NW_015550161.1:512-865 GCF_001515605.1 Sinocyclocheilus anshuiensis
ACACAGAGATTAAATAGTGCAGTAAGACCACATTTATTTGAATGAATTATAGCATGTATTTCAATTAATTATCGCGAGAGAGAGATGACAGTTGTGTGTACCTGTGTGCTGCGTTTGCGCGTCTCTCTCTACAAACTACTTCAGAAACAGCCATTTTACCATCGTTGCTGAGGAATATAATGTAGTGATCTCGTATCTAGGCTATTTTATTAATAAAAATCGCGGGGAAGCGTTGACAAGTTTATGTGTGTGCAGCGCAATCTGCGATCTCTCCCAGCAAGCAATTTTGCGTTTAAAAGACGTATAGGCGTCTAAATATAGCCTAGACGTCTAGGCTAAAACGAGGCTAAATT
>NW_015550162.1:0-166 GCF_001515605.1 Sinocyclocheilus anshuiensis
AGTGAACATCAAAGATCACACAACAGAATTGCGCGCGCGCTCTCTGTCTCTCTCTCCCAACCGTTAAGAACTACAAACTTTCCAGTGATGTCTGTGAGAAAGATATATTCACTTGACAAGCTCGCGCATCTGCGCCGCCGCGCGCTCAATCCACTCAGCGTGCTTT
>NW_015550162.1:380-596 GCF_001515605.1 Sinocyclocheilus anshuiensis
GGTATCGGCGTTTGGTATCGGGGCATTTTAACGAGTACGAGTACGAGTACAGGAGACCAGTATCGGTGCATCCCTACTTTTTTTAAATGAAAATAAATAAATAAATAAATTATGTGTTCACACATGATATAAAACAAAGGAAAACGTTTACACTAGTTTTAGTCATCACTGAAAATATAAAAACGTTGTACATTTTACCAGGATCGGGAAAAAAAT
>NW_015550163.1:0-586 GCF_001515605.1 Sinocyclocheilus anshuiensis
GCATTTAATAAGGTTAGGGGGAAATGCCCTTTTTATAGGCAAAAATAAATAAAATAAAAGACCTGCAAATCAATTCAAATAAATTTTAATATGCAGTAACTTTAGTCATATAAAATGTAATTTTCCAGCAACAAAATTGTGGCCAGTGAAAATGCTGAGTGGCTAGTAATTTTGGAAAACCACTAGCCACAGTGGTGAAAATGCTGAGTGGCTAGTAATTTTGGAAAACCACTAACCACAGTGGCTGGTGAGCAAAAGAGTTAATGTCAAGCCCTGTATACAGTGAATACTTTTATTTATACTTGTATTGCAGTAAAAAATGTGGTGTTTAACCGGAGTACGGTGGTGGGGGTGCTTGACATGTGTCAAACACTGGAAAGGGGTGCACGCTGCAAAAAGTTTGGGAACCACTGCCTTAAAGGGTTAGGGCCCAAAAAATGAAAATTAGCCCATAAATTACTCACCCTCAAGTCATCCTAGGTGTATATGACTTTCTTCTTTCAAACGAATCTAGTCGGAGTTATATAAAAAATGGTCTTTGATCTTTCAAGCTGTTTAATGCCACTCAGCGGGTGTTGCATGCATC
>NW_015550163.1:975-1120 GCF_001515605.1 Sinocyclocheilus anshuiensis
CAAAGCTCATCGGTCTGAAAAGCGAGGTGTGCTCTGATTGGCCAGCTATCTAGTGCGTTGTGATTGGCCAAAAACATTCAAATCCATTATAAACGAGGAGGTTTGTTGCATCCAGTGGGGACATAATTACGGATTATAATGACTT
>NW_015550164.1:0-150 GCF_001515605.1 Sinocyclocheilus anshuiensis
AGACACAGGCGCAAGTGGAATGTACAAAACATGGTGAAATTATTTAAGTAAATATAATGGGCGATATATTGCTTCACCAAAAATGATTGAGGTCATGTACATATATTGCGCAATAAGTCGATATATTGATTATTGCGTCAGGCCTAATCT
>NW_015550164.1:673-1859 GCF_001515605.1 Sinocyclocheilus anshuiensis
AGGAAACAGTCCTCCATAAAATGTGCTGCACACATCTGAATATGAACTAGAGGTCTGCGCGGGACTGTTTTTTTTAGTCGCGCTTCCGCAAGGTTCTATTCCACACCCACCCGCTCCCGCTATATATTCACTCTTTGTTCACCCGCTATCCGCTTAATTTTCTTCCCAACCTGACCGTTCCCGCTAAATTTAGATCTCGTTTCCGGTCAGGTCGATCCAGCAAGACTTCAATTTCCCACACTGGAAATAATCCGAGGCAGGGATCCACCGGGCACACAGACTCTGGAGAGAACAACAAGCATGAGCAAGGACAAACAACGATCTGGCAACATGCAGTACAACACACGAGACCGATAAAGACAGGACAGAACGAGCGGCAGGTGCAGCCGCGCTGATTAGCTCGTCAGCACCGAGGTTGCCGGAGCAATGCTGAACGAGCAATCAGACAGGTAACAATACACAGGCATACAGCAATGAACACACGGATCCATGAACCGTGACAGTACCCCTCCCCCTAGGAGCGCCTCCTGGCGCTCCCAGAAGAACTTACCTGTCGATTGTAATCATCGATAAGGGAATGATCCAATATGTCCCTAGCAGGAACCCAACTCCTCTCCTCCGGACCGTAACCCTCCCAGTCCACCAGGTACTGAAATCCGCGTCCCCTCCGCCTCGAGTCCAGAATGCGTTTTACCGAATAAGGGAGTTCCCCATCTACGAGTCGCGGCGGTGGGGGAACTGGGGCAGGCACCTCTGGACAAAGGCGTGGCCAGAGGGGACCGCGACTTCGGATTCCATACTCTGAAAAAATAAGTGGCTGGTAACCTATGCTACACTCAAATGGAGATAGGCCCGTAGATGACACTGGTAAGGAATTGTGTGTGTACTCCACCCACGAAAGTTGGATGTCTCCAAGAGGATGGGTTCTGAGACACCAAACACCGCAACACACGTTCCAAATCTTGGTTGGCCCTCTCCGTCTGACCATTACTCTGGGGATGGAACCCAGAAGAAAGACTAACAGTCGCCCCTAATAAATGACAAAACTCTTTCCAAAATTTGGAAACAAACTGAGGCCCCCTGTCAGAGACCACATCCACCGGGAAGCCATGAATACGAAAGACGTGATCAATGACAGCAGCCGCTGTTTCTCTGGCTGAGGGTATTTTGGGCAGAGGAATAAAAT
>NW_015550165.1:0-394 GCF_001515605.1 Sinocyclocheilus anshuiensis
CAAACAGTTGCTGGGCCCTCACTACTTCCATATATGAAAAGAAAAGAAAAGAAAAGAAAAGAAAATAAAAAAAACCCACTATTGGAGTCAGTTGGGACCAGAAACTGGTTACGATCATTCTTCAAAATATCTTCTTTTATGTTGAGGAGGAAAAGGAAATTCATAGAGGTTTAGAACAATTTGAGGGTAAGATCTCGTCATATAGGCTAAGGATCTCATATAGCCTAACACATGCTTTATCTTTAACTATTAACATTCATTTAAGACACAAATAACTGTATTTACGAGGATACTCGCAAAGTCGGGCATTTTGACACACAACTATGTGTATTTGACCGTTTAAGCACACGGAGCGAAAGTTCCCAGCAAGCAATAGCCGTCATTTCAACGTCTC
>NW_015550166.1:0-173 GCF_001515605.1 Sinocyclocheilus anshuiensis
CTCAGACATTTCCTGCTCTTCCTGGGCTGAACCCAGCAGAGCACTTGCCTCTGGATCAGAAGATGTCAAAGAAATAACATCATCCTCCAGCGGCTCATTCTCGTCCACAGCCGACGGGCGCGAGAGGGAAAGTCCCTCTTTAAACTCATCGGCCAGGTCCACCTGCGATCCCA
>NW_015550166.1:706-1686 GCF_001515605.1 Sinocyclocheilus anshuiensis
TTCAGACACGGGTCACGACGAGGCGTTCCCCATAGCGACCCCTAGAGGACGCAGTTCGAAGTTTCCATGAAAGGGAACTCGTCACAGTACAACAAGTATATATTTTTATGTTCCTGTTTGCAAAATTAAAAATCCACAATAACGTTTATATCTTTCCAAAAACGGAAAATATATTGAGAGATTGATTACGTTGATCATGTTAAATGTGCCTTCTCTCCCTTTCTGTAATTAAATGGTAACACAAATGTGACCCTGGAGCGCAAAACCAGTCATAAGGGTAAATTTTTTTAAATTGAGATTTATACATCATCTGAAAGCTCTTATGCAATAAATAAGCTTCCCGTTGATGTATGGTTTGTTAGGATAGGACAATATTTGGCTGAGATATTTATATAGTTAGAACTGTACATTAATTCAAAAAATAAATAAAATGAAAACTTGATTTACAATGTTAATAACTGGAAACGCGTCATCAGTCTGTAAAAAGGATGCTTTTTGTTTCGTTGTTCACTAGGAGGCGACAAAGTGGAGGAAAAGGCAGCACAAAGGATATAGAAAACAAAAGTACATTTTAATTGCGTAGAATGTCACAGAAAGACATTAAATAAAGCACAAGTTGCTCATAGCAGTCATGATTCCCTTCAGTCGGCCAGTGTCCGTCCTTTTATATTTCTGTTCTGGATCAGACACTGTGTTTTTCTGTAACCACACAGGAAAGATATGTGCAAGAAACCCAGCATTTTATCATAAGCAGCCAAACACTGGCCTGTTGTGTGAACTCACACTAGTCCACTGACTGTAGGTGTTTTTGACACTAGTGCATCTGCACCTGAGCGTACACACATTCCTCTTGTGTTTTACACGGCTGCTGTTTAATGTTTGAGCTGGTGAACGTTATCTCTCCATAATGAAGATCTTGCTCCTTCTTCTCATTGCTGTTTGTTTGAGGATCCGTCGAGGTATTTTCCACATCTATAGAC
>NW_015550167.1:0-277 GCF_001515605.1 Sinocyclocheilus anshuiensis
TCGGGCTCCATTGCTGACCCCGCCCCCTTGCCGTCCGCGGAGCCAGTCGACGCCAGGGTTGGTACGGAGCTCATCCGTGTCCTATCAAAAGCCGTCGAGGAGCTCGGATTGGAGTGGTCTTCGCCTGAAGAGCCCACTCGCAGCCGCCTAGACGAGTGGTTTCTGCCGGGACGCCGCCAGACCCCTCCTCAGCGAGCTGCGCCCTTCTTCCCAGAGGTTCACGATGAGCTGACGAAGTCGTGGCGTGCCCCCTACTCAGCTCGTTTTCGTTCCTCTG
>NW_015550167.1:344-576 GCF_001515605.1 Sinocyclocheilus anshuiensis
GAGAGCATGAGTCGCGCCGCTTCTGGACGAAGCGGTGGCTGCACACCTCTGCCCCCCCGCTGCCATCGGATGGAAGGCAAAGGCCGCTCATCCCCCGAAGCCCTGCCAAACGACTTCAGCCCTCGCTGGTCGTGCTTACATCTCGGCGGGTCAGGCTGCGTCTGCGTTACACTCTATGGCGGTGCTGCAAGTGTACCAGGCAAAGCTCCTTCGCGCCATGGATGAGTCTGGT
>NW_015550168.1:0-634 GCF_001515605.1 Sinocyclocheilus anshuiensis
CAAGCGTTTATTTGTGTCGCCCCGTCCCATTCAAGAGGTCCTCGCAGCCTGTAGTTCGATGACGTACTGGATCAGATCCAATACATATATGATGTTTGACGAGCATGCGCAGTATTGGATTTTAATGCGCATGCGCAAAGTGGGGCTGTCATTGAAGCTAGTATTTAATGTAAATTAAACTGTAATTACGAGATATAGGTGTGTTTCATAGGCTTACACAAATTATATTATACTGTGATTTTAAACTAGTAGTGTATTCAAACTTTATTTAAGCAACGATGGCGTAGTTTTGAATGAAAGGGTATGTAAGCTATGTTTATTTTTTATTAGTTTGATTCGTTTTAGAAATAAAACTCTACTAATTACAATTTTGTTTGTTCTTTATGAAAAACATGGGGTGTAGCTATTGTCTTTATTTTTTCCTCTGATAGTCTTGTCAAGATAGTTAGATAGTTCTGTCAAAAATTCGTATATAGTCTAGTCAAAAATTCGTTCATGGATCAAATATTATTTTTCGTTCTCACTCTGTGCTATACGTGACAGAGTATAAAAAAAGTTATATGCCTACTAAAATATGCGGACATAATTGTTATACCATATAAAAATAAAAAGAAGAAAACAATCCTGTCAGTCT
>NW_015550169.1:0-3911 GCF_001515605.1 Sinocyclocheilus anshuiensis
TATATATATATATATTTATATATATATATTAATTTATTATCGAGACAGTAGTGAGGAGACAAAATTAGTTGTGATTGCGACATACTGTAATACAGAACAGATTAAAAACTTGCATCTTCCATATGAGCACCAAGGCTCAACATGCTGGGAAGGGAACTGCTAGGCCAAAGCTTCATTATATGAAGCTCTAAAGCTCTGCAATCACATTAATGTTCATGTTCAGATTAGTGTATTCACATCTTAAACCAAGTGTGATGAACATTTCCATCACATAGCCATAAATTTCAGTCTGGTTCTCACACAAAGATATCATATGACAAAATTAAAGTACATATGGCATATGGATTGTTTTAGTAGCATTAATACAGCATTAATAAGAATTTTTATTTAGGGGTGAACAAAGTACATTGTACATTTAGTTAGTCCTAATTAAACTTTCATTTCATATAATATTTATTCTACGTTTAAACTCAAACATTAGAAAACAGGAAATGTATATTTATGATGTTCAATCAATAGGCTATACATATTCAGTTATCACCCAATTATAATTTTTTTTTATGAACCATTACTAGGCATTGATGCAATCATGACTATTTGTTGTGAAAAATATTTACTGTTCACACAGACCTACTTGAAAAGCTACTGAAAAGCACAATAGTGTAATTTGATGAACATGTTCATATGAGACTGTGTTGACTTGGATTCACAAGCTTTATGAGTCATGGGAGGTTTCTTGAAGGAATCGTCTCTATTCTCAAAGAAAGCATTGTGATCGTTCAAATATGAGAGGCGCCTGGAGGAATGGGTGTAGATGTTATATAACCCCTGTGGCAACTTACACAGCTAAATCTAGAGCTGACATTTAAGAGCTGAATGTTTATTCTGTTGCATTCACTGATAAAATGAAGGGTGTTCCAAAAGGTAGGAAAAATAACTTAAAAAAAACATCCATATTGTAAAGCAGCATTGCACATACGTCACATAGTGCATATTAAAACACACAAAAAAATATTCACCACAAAATACATCCATGATAAGATAAATCTCGATTATAAAACTACAACACCTTATGTTGATAGAATATACATATAAAATATAAAATATAGGCTACTAATTTATTAGGGGTATAACGGTACCTGTGGTATGCATGTGTACTGAATAAATACTGCATTCTTTTAACCAGTCCACATAATTTGACTTAATTAGAAAATCTTTTAACGAATATTGAATCAATATTGATTGAATCGATATTGATTCAATTCAATTCATATTGATTCTGAAATGCCAAGATTGATCTTTTAATCTGTACTGTTTCAGCTGATGCATTAATAAATGTTCACAAGACATGTAAACAATATATTACATAGCATTACATTAACCTTAGGCAAGTCATTCAGTGCCCACAGCTCGTTAGTTCGCAAGAGAAATTAAATGTAGAGAATAGCATTTTGTCAAATATATGCACCATACTAACTAATTGGAGTAGAAACATTTATGCAAATATGTATTTATGAATTATGTAATTAGATTTAGAAGTTAATGTAAAAACTGCCATTTGTGCAGTTTACATTTGCATATGTTCTTTTGAGTGTTTATTATATCTAAAAACATTGTTGTTAACTGTAACCTTTAATATTATAGTAATATTTAAGTTTACAGCATCAGCTGAAATAGATTTTTTTACGAAGATTTTAATTAGAATTTAATTTATTTAAAGGCAGAACACAATTTGCTCAGTAAACCTGTTTAAAAACAACAACAACAACAGTTTCATGTTTAGTTTTCCCCATGCTGAACCAAAAACGTACCGAACAGTATGTTTAACGATGGAAAAAAACAATGGAAAAGCAGCACAGTTGAATGCAAAAGTGCCTTCTAAACAGCCCCTTAAAGAATAAGATTGTTAGCTTAGCAACATGCTAATGCCAAACTCTATTTAAGTCACTTCTGAATCGAGTTACCTATGCATTTGCATAAAACATGCTATTTGTGAGTACCGTGAACACGGTAAAGTGTTCCAAATCACTCACATTGAGGTTGGATTTCAGTTACGACACAGGCTATGTAGGCTATAGGCACCAAAGCAACTTTCTAGTTTTTGGAACACAAGCATAGTTTCAAATTCTTTTGACTTGTGTTTTTGGCCAAATCTTGTTTTGAAAGTGCAATGATACCTGTAGGCTATGTTCCACCAGTAGACCTACCCTTCCAGCTGTCACTGATAAGCATTTTAAGTTAAAAAGAGACCACAATGAGAAAAGTGGGTTTTGGAGGATGTTCATTTAATTGAGTCAGCCCTTTAAGTATTTGGGTCTCATTTGGATGCATCTACTAATGAGTTTTAGCAATGTCATTAGCAGAATTAAACAGATATTTAAATTCAGAATTAAACAGGCATGGTTTACTTGGTAGCATGTTATTTAAACCATCTCAAAATTGTGTTCTAGACTGACATGGCTTAGTTGGAACAAGATGTGTCATCGTCAACACAGTTGTGATTTTAGAACAGCTCTTTATGGCACAACTGTACGTTCCTATTCATGGTTTTGCACTCATAATGCACTCAGCTCCAGTGAAAAAGCTGTGTCCCAGCAGACTCAGGATGGAGCATCTAAGCCTATTAAAATGTTGTCTGTCTGCTGCTCTATTTTAAGCATTTAGGACTTGCAATTGATTTAATCTGGAATAATTCATTGTGGAAATATCTGCCCACTGAAATCCCAGTTTACTGGAATAGCTCTGTTCATTAATCATTTCACATTGATGATGCAGCCTGCTGTGCAGGATTCAGAGGGAGTTTGGTAAATATTTGATTTATTATCTTATTAATCATAGGTGAAGGCCAATTCAATGAAATTTGAATCTAAAATTAGGAAATGTGCATTTTTTTAATGCATCCACATTTATTTTTTGTCTCATCATTGAGTATCTCATCATGAATAAGTAATGTTTTTTTTTTTTTTTTAAGCCACCACACGGCTGGATATGTTTATTAATTTTGTTGATCTCATAATTTTTCCACAACATCAAAAGATAGTTTTGTCAATAATACACCCACCACGAAAACAACATTTTCTTCTAGCAGAAAGATGACTTAACATCATCCAGTTATTTAAAGGGGTCATATGATGCGATTTCAATTTTTCCTTTCTCTTTGGAGTGTTACAAGCTCTTTGGTGCATAAAGAAGATCTGTAAAGTTGCAAAGACTAAAGTCTCAAATCCAAAGAGATATTCTTTATAATATTTAAGAATCAGCCACGCCTACCTAAAACGGCTTGTTCTAACACGCCACCACATGTCTACGTCACGGTGTGGGAAGATTTGCATAACACCGCCCAAATTTTCACGCAAAGAAAGAAGGCGTTTTATTCTCGCTGTTGCCGCCGTGGCCATGTTGTGGAGACACTGTGTGTTTCGTTGTGAAAGCGAAACTACTTTGTTTGGCCTTCCAAAAGAGGACAATATCTTCGTCATGCCTGGAGCTGATCTGTGCTGGTCGCTGAGGAAATACATCAACTTCACATGTGGTTGCCACAAGCCCGTCGGACGCTCCTTCGTCGAATTCGCCGGCCGCGCCGTTCTCAAGCCCGCCCGCCTCTGCTCACTCAAGCCGGCCTCCGCTCACTCTAGGCTATGGCTCTCTCTAGGCCTCCAGCCTCCGCTCACTCAAGGCCACATTGTGTGTGACGCTGTTTCGTTGTGAAAGCGAAACTACTTTGTTTGGCCTTCCAAAAGAGGACATGACTAGAAATCAGTGGTTAAGTTGTATTTACAACACTGTTCCAGAACAGTTCAACCCAAATATTCAGATGTGTCCAGCATATTTTATGGAGGACTGTTTCCTGATCCTGGGAGAGTAGACTACAATGCCGGCTGTTCTGACTCACAGACTGTAAGTAAGTTTTC
>NW_015550169.1:4140-4296 GCF_001515605.1 Sinocyclocheilus anshuiensis
TGTCCCCACTGGATGCAACAAATGCCTCATTTATAATGGGTTTTAATGTTTATGTCTCGTAGCTCAGGCCGGACAGGGCATCACAATATGGTAAGGGGCATAAAATTTCCGTCACACGCTTGAGTTATTCGGCCAATCACAACGCTCTGGATAGCT
>NW_015550170.1:0-940 GCF_001515605.1 Sinocyclocheilus anshuiensis
CAACCCATCCGCTAGATCCACGTGCGATCCCCGCGATGTGAATCGCCACCGTGCCTCAGCAATAGCGGGACCGAACAGCGAGCTCGCAAGCACGGACACACTCCTCGGAGCATGCCCGGCGGAAGCAGAGCGTTCAGCGGGGAGAAGCACAATCAGCCCCTTATTTCCGAGAGCTCACTGCGTGCAGACGGACCCCATCCCGGCGTACCCTCTCCAGAACCCCCGGGAGCAGAGCGATCGGGGGAAAAGCGTACAGATGAAGCCTCGGCCAAGTCTGCACCATAGCGTCCAGTCCGAGTCCCCTTTAATGCTGCTTATTATAATATTAGGCATAATATGCTTGTGTAACTGATGCTTGTGCAACTGGCGAGCTCATTGACGCCCTCATCAACCTCCTCTGAGGAAGACAGGCAGAGCGTCGAGCCCTCTCACCGGGACGAAAGAACCGCAGCGCGGCTTCCGAAACCCGAGAGCGGGTGCTGGATCTGGTAGGTGAGGAAGAAGATAGGGACTCGCCCGTCTACATTCCCTCCACCGGATCCATATGTGAACCTCACAAGCACAGCCTCCGCTCCGCCTCGGCGAAAGCAGGGCCGGCACCGCGAGGAACGCTAGTGAAGGCTCTCTTCTCAAAGAGAGCCCTCTGAGAGCGAAGCAAGGCAGTAACAAACGCTACCAAAATGGGCCGTCAGCTCCTTTTTTTTCGAGAGCTGACTCTGCGTGCTTGCTCCCAAGCAGACAACAAACAAACTGTGTGTATCCCCACCCGTAAAGTAACGCGGGCAGGGAGGAACACACAGACTGAACGCTGCCTGCCATGCTGAATGACAGAAAGCTGACGCCAGTTTCACCGCAAGTGCTTTTATGCTTCCTGGTCGCTACGTCACCCTACCCATGACGTCTCGCCCATCCATTGGACTAATTACACATGTGATTCAGA
>NW_015550171.1:0-121 GCF_001515605.1 Sinocyclocheilus anshuiensis
CCAGTACGGTCTCCGTTTTGGTGCGTGGCACTACCAACAATAATTCCACCCCCCCCCTTCGCTGCGCGACACAGTACAGCAGGCCATTTTGCACGACGAAATGCAGGAGAGGGGGGGGACC
>NW_015550171.1:946-1357 GCF_001515605.1 Sinocyclocheilus anshuiensis
TGGTCGCGGGGTGCCCTCCGGCGCGCGCCGCTCCTGGACCACCCTCCGGGGAAATGGCGGCGCTCGCCAGGTGGTGGTTGGGTTCCTCATTCGCACTGCCTGTCGGTGGGATCGGGGAAGGGCTCGGAGGAGACGGTCAATCACCACGCGCTCCGCCACCTGTCCAGGCGATGGAGCCCCCTCCAGCAGCCAGTGCTGCGCGAGTCGTGTGAGTTCGGCGGCCTGGGCACGGGCCGGCAGACGGGGCTTATACTCCCACTCGTGGAAGTGCTGGGCGGCACAGATAGGGGATAACCCAGGCGGGCTAGGATTTCCTTCTTGACCTCCTTGTATTGATCGTCGGAGGCAAGAGCGAAGTATGCACGATGCGCTTCGCCCGTCAGCAGGGGAGCCAGCACCTGTGCCCAGTCA
>NW_015550172.1:0-758 GCF_001515605.1 Sinocyclocheilus anshuiensis
TGCTGGTCCGAACGGACAACACAGCGACCGTTGCGTACATCAACCCACAAGGTGGTCTGCGCTCGTGTCGCATGTCGCAACTCGCCCACCACCTCCTCCTTTGGAGTCAGAAGGTTCTGAGGTCACTTCGTGCCATTCACATTCCGGGTCTGCTCAACCGTACAACCGACGAGCTGTCACGAGCTACGCTCCCGGGAGAATGGAGACTCCATCCCCAGATGGTCCAGCTGTTTTGGAGGCATTTCGGAGCCGCTCAGGTAGTCCTTTTGACCTGTTTGCCTCTCCAGAAACCTCTCACTTCCAGTTGTTCTACTCCCTGACCGAGGGAACTCTCAGCATGGCACACAGCTGGCCGCGGGGCCTGTGCAAGTATGGGTTTCCCCCAGTGAGCCTTCTCGCACAGACGCTGTGCAAGGTCAGGGAGGACGAGGAGCAGGTCCTGCTTGTGGCGCCGTATTGGCCCACTCGGACCTGGTTCCCCGAACTAATGCTCCTCGCGACAGCCCCTCCCTGGCAGATTCCTCTGTGGAAGGATCTACTGACTCAGAGATGGGACACCCTGTGGCACCCGCGTCCAGACCTGTGGAAACTTCATATCTGGTCCCTGGACGGGACGCGGAGGTTCTAGGTGACCTACCCCAAGAAGTAGTTGACACCATCACTTCGGGCAAGAGCTCCGTCTACGAGACACGCTTATGCCTTGAAGTGGAACTTGTTCATCGAGTGGTGTTCTTCTCACCAAGAAGACCCCCGGAGAT
>NW_015550173.1:0-4915 GCF_001515605.1 Sinocyclocheilus anshuiensis
ATAATGTTCTTTTTAGCAGCATCATATGACCCCTTTAAAACACTTTTTTTTAGATTAGATACACTTCAAAACTCACTCAGATCTTTGTATTACACATTTCAATTTACACAAGTACAATGAAATGAACATTTTAATGAAATATATTCATACCTGTGAAAAACACGAGAGGACAGAAGTTACGTCTTTCCACAGCGGCAGTCAGTTTATTACTGAGCCCGCTCGCTGACCAGGGGGAAGTAAATCTCTCGTGTCTTTCACGAGTGCCCGATGCGCCATCTATTGGCATGGCGGTGTAATGCCACAAAGATATACTGTTTTACCTTAATTAGAAAAGTTCTCATTTTGTAAAAATAAAAAAACAGTTACAAACAAATACACATTTATTGGGGGCGGGGGGTCTCTGTTTTCAGTAAACTCATAAATGGCATTTTCTCAACCCATAACAGATGTATTGTGTGACTTGTTTTCAGTTCTGTTTTGCCTGTTTACTCTGTTTTGGTTTAACTGTGTTTTCTGCCAGTGTCTCCCATTGCTGGGATTCTCTCTTGTGATTTTGTTAAGGAAGTGCTACTTGTATCCTCCTCTTTCCACGTTCCATACACTCAAATGCGGATGAGCACGGATGGACGAGTTTGATAATTATGCAGAACCATTGAGTAGACTCATTCTGTCTCAACATTCACTTCGCGCCGCCTGTGCTGTTGTATGTTTACCATCCACACGGTAACAAAAGTAGGGCTGCAAAGCGGACAGTGTGCACAGAAATTCGTGGACACTTCTTATTTATTTACTTGTGTTCTTTGAGTGTTTGCTGGTTTCGTCTGGCCAGAGGAGAACTGGCCCCTGACTGAGCCTGGTTTCTCCCAAGGTTTTTTCTCCATTCTGTCACCGATGGAGTTTTGGTCCCTCTGGCTTGCTTAGTTGGGGACACTTCATTTCCAGCGATATCGTTGACTTGATTGCACAGATACTATTTAAACTGAACTGAGCTGGATGATGACATCACTGAATTCAATGATGAACTGCCTTTAACTGAAAAATGAGTGTTTACTATTGTCACTTTGCATTATTGACACACTATTTTCCTAATTAATGCTGTACAGTTCCTTTGACATAATCTGTATTGTTAAAAGCGCTATATAAATAAAGCTGACTTGACTTGTTTGTCTGAGACTGAAATCTAGTAGACATTTAATTACCAGGGTTCCCAATTTCTAGTCTAGGAGAATCACTTTTCCAAGTCAAGTTCTTTGCATTTACTTTAATAACAGTCAGGTGTGTTGAAACTAAACTTGGCAGGAATGAGGAACCTGCTTTACAGACTCGCAGACACACCTGATTTACACACGTCACTCAAACACAGAACCAGGAAACAGGAATCACGTGACTTCAGGGAATGAGAAACTGAAGTGTAGTTGAGCAGTTGTGTGTTTGTGTCTCTGTGTTCATGCTGTAAAATGGCAGGAGCCAGAGTTTTTCAGGATGAGTTCATGTGTTCAGTGTGTCTGGATCTCCTGAAGGATCCAGTGACCATCCAGTGTGGACACAGTTACTGTAAGATCTGTATTACAGGCTGCTGGGATCAGGAGGATCAGATGAGAGTCTACAGCTGCCCTCAGTGCAGACAGACCTTCAGTCCAAGACCTGCTTTAGCTAGAAACACCATGCTGGCTGAAGTGGTGGAGAAACTGAAGAACAGGAAACGTCCTTCTGACTTTGACGCTGGAGCTGGAGATGTGCAGTGTGACGTCTGTACTGGAAGAAAATACAAAGCTGTCAAGTCCTGTCTGGTGTGTCTGGAGTCTTATTGTCAAACTCATTTTGAGCGGCATGAGGAGTTTCGCTCAGGAAAACGACACAAAATGACTGATGCCACGGGACGACTGCAGGAGATGATCTGCCAGAAACATGAGAAGCTCCTTGAGGTTTTCTGTCGCACTGACCAGAAATGTATATGCATGCTGTGTACGATGGATGAACATAAAAACCACGACACTGTATCAGCTGCAGCACAGAGGACAGAGAAACAGGTGATTAATACTAGCGATCAAGTTAATACTCAGTGTAGTGATCCAATAGTCTGTTTATTTCTGTATAGAGTCAGAGCTTAATTACACAAAACACAGAAACACTTTCAGTTTAAAACTGTACGTCTGTATCAGTTTCACTTTTATGAGAAACAGGTATTTAACACTAGACACTGATGAAATATTGCTGACACTTCTTTCATATGTGTTTATATCAGCATCATATTAACAGTTCACAGCATTCACACTGCACACGGCAGCAGAAATGAACAGCAGCTGCAAGAAGAGTTTCACTGTTTGCTGATAATACACTGTAAACCTTTATCAACACAAACTTTCATGAAATAGCCTTTGATTAAGCAACATAGAATATTCACCCGTGAAGTGAACTATTCACCCGTTCTTTGACAAAATATACACTTCTGTCAGTGAAAATACAAGCTCTGCTACACAGCAGAAACACTGTAAGTGTGAAGCTCTACATCTGAGTCAGTTTCACTTTTATGATTCTTGCATTCAATCACTTGATCTTTATGATAATTCATTTATGATGATTATAACAGATAGCCATTGGTTATCAGTTCCATTTTTACTGGATTCATCTGTTCACATGATGATTTAGTGCCAGTAGTTTTCTGTGAGATTCACTATCATCTGTTTGTCCTGCAGAAGCAGCTGAAGGAGACGCAGAAGACGCTCCAGCAGAGAATCCAGCAGAGAGAGAAAGATCTTCAGCAGCTGAGAGAGGCTGTGGAGTCTCATAAGGTGAGTCTGGAGAAGAAGAGAAGTTTGTCTCAGTCTCAGTTCAGACTCACTGAAGCCTGAATCACTGTGTGTCCTAACAGCGCTCTGCACAGACAGCAGTGGAGGACAGTGAGAGGATCTTTACTGAGCTCATCCGCTCCATTGAGAGAAGCCGCTCTGAGCTGATACGGCTGATCAGAGATCAGGAGAAGACTGCAGTGAGTCGAGCTGAAGGACGACTGGAGCGACTGGAGCAGGAGATCAATGATCTGAGGAGGAGAGACGCTGAGCTGGAGCAGCTTTCACACACACAGGATCACATCCAGTTCCTGCAGGTAACAGAGATCTAGAAGAACAGGATCATAGTGGACTTGAGCAGATCCTGCTGTGACAGAGACTCACAGAGAAACAGTTCATGAGTGTCTTATTATATAATCATCAGTCAGACTCTCATCTGATCGTCTTCTTCTGAAAGAGACACCGCTTACAAATGGCTTTCAGCTCTGGAAATCTCGTAGAAATAATTTCTCTGAGCTCTTTCTTCTGGAAGATATATTTAGTTGTCAAACACCACTAGCACCACCAACAGTTCAAAACTTCATTACCATTTCAGCTCTTTACTTCATGTTTCCTTCTGATTTATTACATAATGGTGAAATCAGTGAACTCGATACCACAGATTCGGAGTAACATTCATCACAATTGGATCAGGTGACCTTCAAACTTCATAAAATACATTTTTATTGGCCTGTAACACATTGATGAATTTGACCATGAAGACCGCAAACATGAAGTGAGGCTGTATATTAGCAATGCTTCAGTGTATTGAATCCAAACCAAAACTGAGCGTGTCTTAAGGGTCCTTGTGAAGTGTCAGTGTCTCTAAAGTTATAAATAATGCTCAATCTAATAAAGCCTTTGAGCTAGCAATGCTTCAGTGTATTGAAACCAAACCAAACCTGAGCGTGCCTTAAGGGTCCTTCTGAAGTTTCATTGTCTCTAAAGTTATAAATAATGCGCAATCTAATTGTAGGTGTAACACAGTTCGTAGTTCGGGAAGAAGGAGGCGGGAACCGCTGAACATTTAAACACTTTAATAAAATAAACCAACACAAAATGAAAGTAAAGCGGCAGCCCCTCGCGGACGACTGCCGCACACAAAACACAAAATAAAGTGCAGGCCTGGTCCTCTCTCGTCTTGCACTGTCGTCACACCTCCTTTTATCCTTCCGGAGCTCCTCCGTGGGACTCGAGACCGGTGAGTGGCGCAGGTGTCGCTCATTATCATTCACTCCACCGGCCTCGCTCCGTTCCCATGGCTCTCGGCCCCGCCCCCACTCGTCACATACCCCCATCGCCCCTCGCAGGCCGGGGGGTACTCACGAGACTGCTCTCTACTCCCCCCTCCCCCCTCTGGGGGTGCCGATCACGGCGGCCATGGCGTACTTGGGGGTAAGGACAGACAGACGAGGCGAGAGAAAAGGAGACGGAAGGATGAGGAGAGACAGAGACGAGAGAGGAAAAAAATAAATCTTGTTCCTGTTCCCAGACACACTGTTGCTCGGCCCTCCACCAGCTGGGTAAACTTTTCCGTGATGCCAGGCAGCGGCACTGGACAGCCCTCGGTGGACGGCCCGACACTCCTCTGCCACCCGGTGGACGGCGCGCATTATCAATTACTCCACCGGCCTCGCTCCGTTCCCATGGCTCTCGGCCCCGCCCCCACTCGTCACATACCCCCATCGCCCCTCGCAGGCCGGGGGGTACTCACGAGACTGCTCTCTACTCCCCCCTCCCCCCTCTGGGGGTGCCGATCACGGCGGCCATGGCGTACTTGGGGGTAAGGACAGACAGACGAGGCGAGAGAAAAGGAGACGGAAGGATGAGGAGAGACAGATACGAGAGAGGGGACCGGTTCCCAGACACACTGCCGCTCGGCTCTCCACCAGCTGGGTAAGCTCTTCCGCGATGCCTGGCGGCGGCACTGGATAGCCCTCGGTGGACGGTGACGGCTCCTCCGGGTTCGGGCAGCCGGAAGGAGTCCTTCGTTCCCTGCTCCTCCCCATCATGGCGGATGGCAGCAGGCTACGGCATCAGGCGAACAGCGGCGACTCCTCCGCTCCCTCACGGATGGCAGCCGTCCC
>NW_015550174.1:0-837 GCF_001515605.1 Sinocyclocheilus anshuiensis
CATCTCTGATGCAATAAAGCCACTCCCCCAGTTTCTCTTGCTCCATATTAAAGGACACTACATAGAAAAACATTTTTAAAGATAAAATCATCTGGCTTTTAGTGATGATTATTTATTTATTATAGCCTAAATCCATTCCACAAGCCATAACCCCTAGAAATTCTTCTGAATAAAATATAACTGAAGTATTTTCCCATTCACATTTACACTTTGAAATTGTCCAGACTCCAGCCATGACGTCCTGTTGTAATTGTGAAGACCAATACCCTTAATCATTCATCACGATGAGAAAAAACCAAAGAATATAGTTCTGATGTGCAGCAAAAGACTGTTGAGTTCCACAAAACAGAAAGTGGCTGTAAGAAAAGAGCTAAAGCATTGGAAATTCCCATTTACACAATCAGGGCAATAATTAAGATGTTCCAATCATCTGGAGATGCTAGGAATCTGCCTGGAAGTGGACGTGAGTCTATATCATCCTAATGCACAGCGAGGAGGATAGTCTGAGTGGCCAAAGACTCTCTAAAAATCACAGTTGGAAAATTGATTTATTGTCTTTCAAATTAATTAGTACACTTCCAAAACAACTCCTTTTTCTAATCTCAAAGTTCAAATTGAAACGAGACATTCTGCACTAGTTTCTGCACTTAATGCTTGTCCCTTTAAAAGAGCTAATTGATTGTTTTTAGGAAGTCTATTGTCTGTAGCCTGGTTCAGTTTAAAGAGAAAAAAAAGAGTTTTGTTGTGCAAAACACTGCAATTTGTTGGTATCATGGTACAGGTCCCAGGGGTGTATTCCAGAAAGTGGGTTTTGTTGTAAACTCAGAGTTTGTTAAC
>NW_015550175.1:0-127 GCF_001515605.1 Sinocyclocheilus anshuiensis
CATATAAACTAATCTAACACATAAATACACGCATTCACACAAGTTACAGAAAAGAGAGAAAGTGAAGAAATAATTAGTTTAAGAGGATGAAAATGTGAAATCCCAAGTTTACAGCAATATGTGCAAT
>NW_015550175.1:336-565 GCF_001515605.1 Sinocyclocheilus anshuiensis
GGGTTTCCCGAGGTCGCTGATTGGCTGGAAGTTCAGTCTTGGGAAGCCAGTGGTTGGGCGTTGGCTGATGACGCGGAATTGTGGCCTGGTTGAAGTTTTAGACGGCACTTGAGGCACGGCGTTAGGCAAAACTTAACTCAGTACGACACGAAACTCTCAACGGAAAATAAAATAAACTAAAGTCAAGAAATAGAAATAAAGTTTGACGAGACTAGGTGGCGTTTCTCCT
>NW_015550176.1:0-186 GCF_001515605.1 Sinocyclocheilus anshuiensis
ATGATGGGAACTGCAGTCCAGAGTGATATGCAACAGTCTGTGTAGCGTGAGAGTCAATGTAACTGAAGAGTGACCTCTGTGGCAAGCAGATGGAAGTCCATGGGCAGGATTCGTGACAAGTACACTTACAAGTATACTACTAGTACACTGATATTTGTATACTTGCTACATAAAGTATACTTAAAA
>NW_015550176.1:354-1073 GCF_001515605.1 Sinocyclocheilus anshuiensis
TCTCTTTTTAATCCTTAACCCTTTGCCGTCAGCTTTGTCTCTGTGTAATTCATTTTACAGTTCTGGCGATTTGGGAAATGGATTGATGTTGTCATTGATGATCTGCTTCCAACAATTGATGACAAGCTCATTTTTGTGGGTTCAAAAACATCTAATGAGTTTTGGCCTGCCTTACTGGAGAAAGCTTATGCAAAGTAGGTGCCAGCAGATGCTGTGATATAAAGACGGAATTCATTTACTTATTGTTTATAGTCTCAAGAATATTGATGTGTGAAACATATGCATGCTCTTAGCTTTGATTTGCCCTCTAGATTTGGATGTTGTTGTGAGGAGGAACACAGTAACATCTTTAAACATTGACAGGGCACATTACATCATATTTACTACATTACACTGCACCATAAAATGGTTTTGGCTTTATAGGGTGTGCGGATCTTACGCAGACCTAGATGGCGGATTCATGTCTGAAGCCCTGATGGACTTCACTGGTGGGGTGCACATGGAGTTTGTGTTGAATGAAGCCCCTACTTATCTGTGGGACATTATGGATCGTGCAGCTAAGTCACAAACCCTCATGGGCTGTGCTTCTTATCATGGGGTAAGACTCACACAAACCTGGATTCAATGCTTCATTGACAAATGCTGTTGGCATAAACCATTGATATAGAAATATATGTACTAAGGATTTACAGAAGTGTTTCTAAGGACTGAGAGTAATG
>NW_015550176.1:1271-1641 GCF_001515605.1 Sinocyclocheilus anshuiensis
GATGTTTGCCCTAAACAGTTAAACTGCCTGCTGTTCTTCAGAAAAATCCTTCAGGTCCCACAAATTCTTTGGTTTTGGAAAGTTTTTTTGAACCCTTTCCAACAATGACTGTATGATTTTGCAATCCATCTTTTCACACTGAGGACAACTGAGGTACTCATATGTAAACATGCAAACCTCTGGGAAACATGTAATATCTTCAAATAAAAAGGGCAGTACCCAATGAAAAAAACCATGATATTTAGGCAAAATAAGAAAAATGTACACATTTTCATTCTGGCTCTTAATGCATCGTTTTCCTTCTGGAGCATCAGTGAGCATTTGTACCTTCTGTAATAGTTGCATATGAGTCCCTCAGTTGTCCTCAGTG
>NW_015550177.1:0-138 GCF_001515605.1 Sinocyclocheilus anshuiensis
CAGAGTGAGGTGAATTAATGTACAGATTTACTGCAATTAATACAACAACTGTTGTTGATACCTCAACGGATATCAGCACATCGTCTATTTATACAGACAAAACACACGTGGATTTAACCACGATTTCATTTGATCAAG
>NW_015550177.1:308-479 GCF_001515605.1 Sinocyclocheilus anshuiensis
CTAGAGCATTAACTAGCTAGGTTAATCTTCTGAAGCCGGGAGATTTATTTATCATAGACTACTTTGGAGGTGGAAAACGCACCAACAAATCGAACTATGAAGGCCTTTTAGAGAAAAGAGAAAGTAAAAAATGCCCGTTTCTTCCTTCGTGCGCTTTTCTTAGAGCGACTT
>NW_015550178.1:0-1667 GCF_001515605.1 Sinocyclocheilus anshuiensis
GGCAATGGCTAAAAGGCAGTGTAGGAAGGGCAGATAACTGACAATTAATCATGCCTTTCAACGTTCCCCTGTTGTAATATTGTTATTGTTTGGTTTTCATACAGGCTTCTGATGTTGATGAGGCCTTGGCACAAGTACCTGTTGGGGTGCTGACTGTTATTGATGAACACATACCTCTCTTACCAAATCAACTGTACCTTGACCCAGTGTCTACTGCCATCATTGTTGAGGGAGGTATTGTCATGGACAATCTGCAGAATCTGCCTCAGGCAATTTGCCTCTTGTTTGGCCTGTCGTATGCTTTGAATTTGGATTATCCAAAAAACATGAAAAACACTTTCAACTTCTTTCAGAAAGTAATGCTTGGGTTGGGACAGAACAAACTCCCACCAAAACTGCAGTCACTTAAAAATCTCCTGTTAAGTTAAAACATTAACAAATGTGTAAGAATAGTGATGATTGGCGTTAGATTTCAATTGTTCATGACAGTGGATATTGATTGAAGTGTTAAATATGTTGGTTCAGGATGTTAAGGAGTCAGGTCAGGGTCTTTTTTGTCCACAATTTATTTTTATATAGATTTTATATACATTTATTTAGATTGTTGTACCGTCAAATGGTTTGTATTTTATTTAAAACATTTTTAAACCTAAAGTGAATATTTGAATTAATTTTATACCCCAATGCAAAATTGTGTGGACCATCCCTGTGCCCGTCAGTTGTTAAGAAGAAATAAATACAATAAATGTACCTTTTAACTGTGTCACTGCCTTAGATTTATTTGTCTAGTTGTAAGTGTATTCTTTGTGAAATTGTGAACCTCTTCGTCACTGCCTTTGATTTATTTGTCTAGTTGTAAGTGTATTCTTTGTGAAATTGTGAACCTCTTCTCGATTTATAATAGACAATTGATGCACTTAAGTTATTGGAGTAATGCTTACTTGTTTTTTTTAAGGCAATCGGTTTGCATGGTTTTAACAAGTAAACTGGATTGCTTTTGAAGTAAAGTCAACTTAGAAATTTCAAGTTGCATGCAGAAAATGCCACCTTAGCTCAACTTACATAAATCAGTAGTTTGGAATACTCACAAAGTATATTTCACTTTAAATTATTTAGTTGTTAAAAATAGTAATTCTGAGTAGCCTGTACTAAAGATGAGTACATCTAACATAAACAAGTATACTCTACAATTTTGTTTTAAGTTTCTGGAACTCTCTTGTAAGTGTACAATACTAGATAGGCGTTTGTTAGTACTACATACTATTCCCATTTCACTTGTTTTTTTTAAGGCAATCGGTTTGCATGCTTTTTTTTAAGTAAGGTTTACTAATTGGATTTTACAGTGAAGATAAAAAGACTGACTATTTTCTTACAATTGCAAGCTTATATTCTCCAATTCTGACTTTATAACCCGTGATTGCGTGTTACAAAGTCAGAATTGTGAGAAAAAAAATCGGAAAAAGTCAAAAATGAAAAAGTCAGAGTTGTGAGCTTATATCTCGCAATTCTGACTTTTTTTCTAAGAGTTATGAGTTTAAATTTTGCATTAGTACTGACTTTTTTTCTCGCAGTTGCGAGTTTATTACACAATTCTGACTTTATTTCTCAAAATTGTGACTTTACTTCTCACAATTGCGAGTTTCTATATACCTTATAACTATGAATTC
>NW_015550179.1:0-1172 GCF_001515605.1 Sinocyclocheilus anshuiensis
CAAAGGAGGATTAACAATGATAAATAAAAGTTAGAATCACAAACTATTTTATGCAAAATAACTAAATGAATAGCTTTGAATTAAGATTTCAGATTTAGACAGATTTGTGAAGAATATTTGAGAGAAATAGGCCTTTTGTGTACATAGAAAAAGTCTTAGATCTTTGAGTTCAGCTCATGAAAAATGGGGGCAAAAACAAAAGTGTTGCGTTTATAATTTTGTTCAGTGTAGTATAAGAGCATGACATAAAATAGCAGCGGACAATTGCAGTTTAGACAATGTACTGTACTTTGTTGTACATTTTAGTTGTTTTAGTTCAAATGTTTTAAAATTATGTTTATGTTCTTTTACTAACTGTTTTCACTAGTTGGCAAATGTATGCCAAATGTAACAATTTAGTAATTGTTAATTATAGCTGAAGAATAAGGGTGTTTGGTCTTATGTATGTCACTGGTGTTACTGTGTGTTTTCTTCTGTCACATTCTATAAAATGTGTCACATGTGACATGATGATAATTTTACATCTATTGAATTCTGCTACACTCAAGAGTTAAGATTTAAAGGATTGTATCATTACTTGTTTATAACTGTTTTTCTAATATTTTCATTGTTATAGCAAATACATGTTTGTGCAAATTAACTAACATCATTCAGTCACACTTTTAACAAACCTGATTAAAATAAATAAAACAATCTCCTTATTTGTTGCATTATCATTATTTTTATGTAACTCTGACTACATGTGCTGAAAAAAAAGAGAAATAATATTTCATAAAAATCTTTAAAATTGCCACAAAAATAGTAAAAAAAGTGACAAAAAAGGGTACATGCGATCTTTAAATAAATATGAAAAATATATAAAATCATTAAGCTGTCATTTAGGTGTATTCATAAAGTCAAAAGGCAATCTAATAATGTGGTCTAAGTTTAAATGTTAAAAAAAAGAAATACATTTTAAGACATCTTGCCATACCAAAAGTGGACGTTTCTGTAGAATGACCCATATAGTAATAATATCAGCTCAGATAACATTTGATTAAAGTCGAATTTCAAATCTCACAGAGCCCACCAAACGAGTTTGCAACTTTGAATCATATCCTACTGCTAGCAAGCAAACCATGGCATGGCTTGGCATGTACCTAGCCATAGCAAACACTGCAAATTTACCATTA
>NW_015550180.1:0-1875 GCF_001515605.1 Sinocyclocheilus anshuiensis
CAGTGGGCTAGGGCCAGCCCACACCAAACCTAAACAGGCCCGGTACGGGCTTGCCCAGGGGAGCTTGCCCACAGCTTTGGGCTCACCGCAGTCTCTCTGTGAGCAGCCTACACTATGGGACTGCCCACATTAATCCCATTATGGCCCAGTGTGGGCCAGACATGAGCCTGTTAATAAGAATTTTGTGGGCAGTTTTCTTCCTTACCAGTGGGTTTTTTGGCATGGGAGCTGAACACGCAGCAGCTAGAAATACAGCTTGGGTGAACCCGAAATAAAATGAACAATAAAATAAAATATGAATAGAGACGGGACTATCATCCATGTATGTATATAAACAGTTGACAGTTGGTGGAGCCTACGGTGCGGAATACGCCAAAAATTCCAAAGAAGAAGAAGAAGAGAATTAGCAATTAGCAATAGGAAGAAACTTTGGCTGTGGTCCGTGTTGATGATCTTGTGCTGCGGTCGGTGTTGAAGTTTCGTCCTTTGACAGCATTTATTCAGTAAGTTCGGTGGACCGCACTGAAATGACGGTGACATCGGTTGGGCTTGATATCCAGACATGGGCGAAACCGAGGGCGATGTGCGGATTGACGTTGTCTGGCGCCAAAATGCTGTGACAGTAACAAACAGCTCTCCTTTAACGTTACGTTTACATTAATCTGTTTAGTTCTATGATTGTATGTGCGCTAGGTGTGCTAATATAAGGATTAGTTCCGATAATTAAATCATGTACCATTGTTTTGTACAGTTTATGTACTTTTCAGACTATTTTTTAAACCCATAAACTTCATTATTTTCATAAATGAGTCCGTGACATTGTTTGGATGAATATAGCGTGCAACGCATACTCGGCCGTCTATTTAAACATACTGCAAAAATAAGATTTTTTTTTAACATTGAAGTCATTGAAGCCAATAATTTACTTGAACGCCACTGAAAGTATAATTATTGTGTTGTAGAATTGAGCATATGCTCCTATCTCTCTACAGGATCCCGTGCACCATGCTCGATCCGTTAGAAAATGACGCGTTTGACATTCCAGATTATGAGCACATAGAGGATGAGAGGTTCCCTCCTCTCCCTCCTCCTCCATCGCCTGGTCAAGGAGACATCGAGGAGGATCCTTTTGGCAATGGAGAGGGTCTGTCTTTCATGGTGCTCCTATGCTATAAGTGCTCAAAATCTTTAGGAATCTTTGTCCAATTGATGCTATAGTAATGTGAGCTGTTCCCATGCTACATGTTTAGGTGAGGAGGAAGGAGAAGTGTCAAAACTAGCAGAAGTGCCAGTGGCAAAAAGACGAACAGTGAAGAGGCCTCAGCCTAAACTGGATGCAAACAGGTACTGAACCAGATGCCAGTTAATTGATAATTACTTATAATAATTTGTTTGTTTTAGCAGACAGTCTGTGTTTGCATTAACGTCCTACTTGACCTGCGCTCATACAGTATACTCCGGAAAAGCAATATATACTATATAGCAATTATTGGCTGCATGATGGTTTTTGTCGCAAAATGTAAACCGTATTATTGCACAGTTCTGTATATAAAGTTGGATATATTATTTCCAAATGTATCTATCTGCATACATATAGTGCGTATATATAATGTATAGCAAATCTCAGCAACTTTATGGAGCACATGCACATGAAAGTGTGACATCAGAAGTGAACAGCCAATCACATGCCTTGAAACTTTGATTCACTTCTCGCGAGAGAGTCAGTGTGATTTACTGCCAAAGATTGAAAAATACAAAGAATTTAAACACATTTAACCAGCAAGATGAAAAGAGCTGGCCGTGAAAGAGGACAACTAAGAGAAAACATCTTGCCATATCAGTGCAAGTGAAACTTGTGAAGTTAGTTTATATAGT
>NW_015550181.1:0-1015 GCF_001515605.1 Sinocyclocheilus anshuiensis
TAAGGAATTAATA
The DNA here is from genome assembly GCF_001515605.1 of Sinocyclocheilus anshuiensis. Lineage (NCBI taxonomy): Eukaryota > Metazoa > Chordata > Actinopteri > Cypriniformes > Cyprinidae > Sinocyclocheilus > Sinocyclocheilus anshuiensis. Next base: position 14 of record NW_015550181.1, read on the forward strand.
AACGATAAAGCAATTATTTTATTTTTAGACTTCTATAAGGCCTTTGATACGGCCGAACACGAGTTTATGTTTGAATCTCTGCGTAGGTTTGGTTTTGGTCATTCTTTCGTTAAAATAGTACAGATGCTTTACAAAAATATTAATAGCAATGTCTCTTTGGTAAATGGTGTTTCTCCTCGGTTTGTGATCAGTAGGGGTATCAGACAAGGGTGCCCCATTTCACCTTTTTTATTTTTATTGGTAGCTGAATTTCTTAATATTTTTATTACTCATTGCTTGGATGTTCAGGGTATTCTAGTAGCGGAACACACTTTTCTAATTAGTCAACTGGCGGATGACACCTGGCTGTTTTTAAAAGATGAGAAGCAGGTTCCTGTTATTTTGGATGCTTTGAATTTATATTCTAATGCTTCTGGTCTCTCAGTCAATCGAAATAAAAGTGAAATTATGCCCGTACACAGTCTGGGCAAAGATCAAATAGAAGGTATTGAGGTCAAAAACTCTGTAAGATATTTAGGTATGTTAATTTGTAAATCTCCGACTGATAGAATTGTAGATAATTTTTCGCAACGGATACAAAAATCAAAGAATATTTTCAACTGTTGGTTACAAAGAAATTTAACCAATTATGGTCGTGTTTTGATATCTAAAGCGGAAGGTATTTCTAGGATTGTTTACCCAGCTTTGTCTTTATATGTTGACCGAAAAACATGCTCATCCATCGACTCCATGTTATTTAAATTTTTGTGGAAAAATAAAACTGAATATGTTAAAAGGAAGACGCTGATTAGAAATACTTTGGAGGGAGGTGTGAATGCTTTGGACTTTAGTACTCAATCAAGTTTTTAAAATTGGTTGGATTAAACGTTGCCTGAATGCTGACCCTAATTTGTTATGGTTTTATATTCCTAAACTGTTCTTTGATAAATGTGGAGGTTTAAATTTTTTGTTAGCTTTTGATTTTAGTTGCAATAAACTCCCAGTTAAGCTCGCTAATTTTCA
>NW_015550182.1:0-563 GCF_001515605.1 Sinocyclocheilus anshuiensis
GTTGCTCCCAGTAGTTCTGTTCAGAGTACGATCAGACAGAGTGGAACACTTGCTGCTGGTGGCCCTGTGGTGGCCCACTCAGTCGTGGTTCTCGGACCTGGTCAGTCTGCTAGCCGGCCCTCCATGGGAGGTTCCCCTCAGACACGATCTGTTAACGCAAGCTCGGGGCATGATTTGGCATCCTCGACCGGAATTATGGAAGTTATGGGCGTGGCCCCTGAGTAGGGTACGCATCCTCGACCGGAATTATGGAGGTTATGGGCGTGGCCCTTGAGCGGAGTACGCTAATGTGTTCTGGTCTCTCGGCTGAGATTACCGACACTATTATGAATTCTAGGGCTCCCTCCACGAGACGCTTATATGCTTTCAAGTGGAGACTTTTTGCCTCTTGGTGTAGACAGCACATTCTAGATCCAGTCCATTGCCCCATCGGTTCAGTACTGGAGTTTCTTCAAAGTCGTTTTTCTAAGGGAGTTACCCCCACCACTCTTACTGTGTGTTCACACCGCCGCCGTCGAGAGCGTCAAAAATCGCTCTGGCCGCACTGACCACAATGCTGTAGC
>NW_015550182.1:786-960 GCF_001515605.1 Sinocyclocheilus anshuiensis
ATAAAAGACCACACTGTAAAAATACTCTGATACAAGTAAAAGTCCTGCATTGAAAATGTTACTTAAGTATAATCAGGTATAAACATTACTTCATGCAAGTATAATCAGGAAAATGTATTTAAAGGTTTTAAAGTGAACTGGGACTATTATACTATTATTTATTATGTCATTAGA
>NW_015550183.1:0-1357 GCF_001515605.1 Sinocyclocheilus anshuiensis
CTCATTTCAAGATCAAAGACCGCAATAGGAGAGCGCGCGGCATCAACACTGGAAAGTTAAGTTTGTCTTACTACTTTAAATGAAGATGATTGTGTGTTGACCATCTGCGTCTTGCTTTCAGTTTCATTCGCGGCAGTTTGCGCGTCGGCTTGCTGAAGAGATAGGCTACTCAGCTACTCGTCCACAGCGATGCATGTTGCATTAGCGCAGTCTGACTAATGTCATATAGCCTATAACACGCTCTCACACATTTATTTTATCATTTTGGGAGGAGTAAAATTTACATATGTGGTTTCAACAACCAGATGCATTTACACTTGTCGAGTTTCGTCTGGAATGCGGCCCAGACCACCTCCTGAAGTGGTTTGAGCGATCGGAGTTATATCCATCTCGAATGCGTTTCGGAGGGCATTTACACCTGGCCTTTTCACGATCGGATAGCTATCCGATCAGACAAAATGCATGAAGTGACCAGGTGTAAACAGGCCCATGTTACACAACATGCGTTCTCTTTCTCAACTATTTAACGTTCCAAAACTGACTGTGTTTAACTGGATACTCGCCAAGACGGGCATTTTGACATAATTTTGTATGTATTTGAACATTTTAGTGCAGTTAGCCACTCATTTTGGTATTTGTGGCTCACAAGCTGTTTGAGACTGAGTGCGGCTTGTGTGCGCTCCACTAATATTGATCAGTTCTGGTGCGCACGTGTTTGGTGTAAGCGCGAAACCTGTGGGAATGACTAAAACAATGCGCAATACAAGCATTTAACCGGAGCGAATGAGACGTGTGTGAGAGAGAAGGGGTTGTCGGAGAGAAGTCAGCGAGAATGTGCGGCTGACATTATTGCCTGTGCCGCTGGTAACAAAACGGATTGGCTCGGATTCGGAAAGAAGTGAGACTGATCGGCCGATCACCGATCCGGGCCGATCATGAGGAAAATCGGCCGATTCCGATCCCTGGCCGATCGATCGGTGCATCTCTACATTTTTTAGGTTACTTTGATGAATGAAAAGTTTAAAAGAACAGCATTTATTTGACAGAAATCTTTTGTATTAAAGATGTCACTTTTGATCAATTTAATGCATTCTTACTGAATAAAAGTATTAATTTCTTTAAAAAATAATCTTACTGACCTGCATTTTTAAATGGTAGTGTATGTAGCATCATATTATTCAATAATTTTGAAGGTAATCCATTTAGCTGGACGCTAATGCTGCTATGCGCTTGTAAATAGTAAAAGATAAGGGGCTCTGCCAGTTTTTACATGACAGTACGATAAACAATCGTACATTCTTTTAGTTTGTAGTAGTGGTCGACCGATATTGTTTTTTTGACTGCCGATGCCGATATC
>NW_015550184.1:0-142 GCF_001515605.1 Sinocyclocheilus anshuiensis
TCTCTCCCCATCCTCAGCATCGTCCCTGAAGGCCCGAAGCTTCCCCCCAGGCCCTTTAGGCTTACATCGGGTCTGGTTGGGAAAGCTTATACGGCGGCAGGTCAGGCTGGCGCATGTTTGCACACCATGGCGGTGTTACAAG
>NW_015550184.1:1085-1323 GCF_001515605.1 Sinocyclocheilus anshuiensis
CCCCACACTAGTGGGCCCCGAGCAGGCTCTGGTAATGGAACAAGAAGTAGATACTCTCTTGAGGAAGGGGGCCATAGAACGTGTTCCTCCTCTCGAGAGAGCGTCCGGGTTCTACAGCCGTTACTTCATCTTTCCGAAGAAGGATGGGGGGTTGCGTCCAATCTTAGATCTCCGTGTTCTGAACCACGCTATAAAACGGCTTCGGTTCAAGATGCTCACTATCAAGCAGATAGTATCT
>NW_015550185.1:0-343 GCF_001515605.1 Sinocyclocheilus anshuiensis
GATCTAGATGAAAGCAACATGAGATAGATAGAAGAGATAAGGTTACCATCTATAGGGGCTGACAATAAACTCTCAAGCAGGGATTTTTCTGGCAATTGGGGGAAACTAGAGAAATGAGTTCTTACAAAATTACGAAGCTGGAAATACCTGAATAAGTCTGTAGTATGTAAATTATATTTGGATATAAGGTCGTTGAAAGTAGCAAAAACATTATCAATGAAAAGATCTGAGAAATGAACAATGCCTTTATCACTCCATCTTTTAAAAGTGTGATCAATCATAGACGGCAAAAACAAGTGATTTTTGCAAATAGAGCTGGAAACAGAAAGCGATTCTAACTGAC
>NW_015550185.1:511-1919 GCF_001515605.1 Sinocyclocheilus anshuiensis
ACCATAATGAAATCTTGGAAATATTAGCGGACCAGTAATAAAATAGAAAATTTGGCAGGGCTAAACCACCATCACATTTACGGCGCTGAAGAATAACTTTGTTTACTTTGGGAATCTTATATGCCCAAATAAAAGAGGAAATTGTTTTATCAAGACAGTTTAAAAAAGATTTAGCTAGAAAAATAGAGAGGGATTGAAAGAGGAATAAAAGACGTGGAAGAACATTAATTTTAATAGTCTCCACTCTCCCTACCAGAGAGAGAGGTAGGCTGTCCCAACGTTTTAAATCAAGTTTAATTTGTTCAACCAAATTGGTGAAATTATTCTTAAATATAGAACTAAAAGAATGATAAATATTTACCCCTAAATAACGAAACCCAGTAGAAAAAAAGGGTAGGGCACTTTTAGGTATTTTCCTAGCTGCGTCATTTAAGGGGAAACGTTCACTTTTTGTAAAATTCAATTTGTAACCAGAAAAAGAGCCAAAGGTGTCAAGCAGGCGCATAACCTCATCAGCACAGCCTACAGGATCCTGGAGATATAGCAACAAATCGCCTGCGTATAAAGAGACTCGATGTTCAGCGCCTCCCCTGCGGATGCCGGATATTAATGAGGAAGATTTTAAGGCAATAGAAAGCGGCTCAATTACCAAAGCAAAAAGAAGAGGGGACAGAGGGCATCCCTGCCTTGTCCCCCGAGAAAGAGGAAAGAAAGAAGAACTGTCAAAATTAGTTTTAACACTTGCGGAGGGAGCAGAGTATAAAAGACGAATCCATGAAATCAAATTGTGCCTGAAGCCAAATTTTCCTAAAACATTAAAGAAATAATAACATTCTACGTGGTCAAATGCTTTTTCAGCGTCGAGGGATATAATCATTTCAGCAGCTACCGAAGTAAATGGGTCAAAAACGTCTCTAGGTTATGTATGTAACCATGGTTCCCAGAGGGAACGAGACGCTGCGTCGAGATTCGCTTTGGGTACGAGAATACCCACTTCGCCATACTACCAAATCCCTGCCTGTGTGTGTATCAGATGAGCACATCACGAAGAGAGAACTTGGGAACCTGGGGTAGATGCCAGGTCTAGGTTATAGAAGCGGACAAAAGTGTGCGGAGAGGACCAGCCCGCCGCAGCACAAATGTCCTGCAAGGCCACACCCAAGTTGAAAGCAACAGCGGGACCGCTCGCGAGCCTGGCCGCTCTCATCAAACACAACCAGGCGAGAGCGGAGCATACGCAGCGAGAGTAACTCGCAGTGATGACAATCAGCTCCCTCGAAAGCTAACCGTGCATGCTCCGCTCCTAAACAAACAACACACAGATCGTGTGTATCCCCCGCTGCCAGATAGCCTGGGCAGGGAGGCACACAACGTCTGTAATGCCGTTTGCTCGCCATAGATATTTTAG
>NW_015550185.1:2042-3399 GCF_001515605.1 Sinocyclocheilus anshuiensis
GATGCGCTTTTATACTTCCTGGCGCTCACGTCACCCCGCTCGTGACGTCTCGCTGCTCCATTGGACTGATTTTACACATGCTTCAGAACGTGGTCACGCAGGGGCGTTCCCAAAACGAATCTCGACGCAGCTCGAGTTCCTGAAGGGGAATTATATTTAGCAAACGTTGAATATTAGATGACATCTGGTGTCCCCTAATAAACCCAGTTTGGTCATCAGATATGATATTAGGCAGACATGAATCCATGCACCTTGCCAACACCTTTGCTAAAATTTTTATACCAGCATTCAATAAACTAATGGGCCTGTAACTACTACATAAAGTGGGGTCTTTGTTTTGTTTTTTTAAGAGAAGGGAGATTGATGCTTGATTTAACGAGACTGGAAGACAGCCTTGTTGAAATGACTCATTAAACATATCGAACCGTAAGGGGGCTACTTGTGTAGAGAATTTCTTATATAAAAGTCTAAAGGGAAACCATCAGGCCCTGGAGCCTTGTTACACCGCAAGAGGCCAATACAGGTAATTATTTCATCTAGCCTGATAGGTTCATCCAATGTCTTTGCAGTGTTTGTGTCAGTAGGTATTTTTAAATTATCGAAAAAAGAATCCATTAAAGAAGAGGGGACTGTGAAGTATAAAGCTTAGAGTAAAAGGTGTAAAAGACAGAATACATTTTTTGAGAGCTTGTTTGAAGAATTATTAAAAATTTGTGTTATGTAGTGAGAAGTAGACTGGTGTTTAAGCTGGAAAGCAAGAAGGCGACCCGCCCTATCCCCATGTTCATAGTAGGTGGTTTGGTTCTTTTAAGCAAATATTCTGCTTTATTTGTTGAGAGCCAATTTAAATTTGGTTTGTAACTTTAAACGTTTCAGTTTAAGTTCAGGACTGGGCTTACAAGAATACAGACTGTCCACCTCTAGAATTGAACGGATAAGCTCTTGCTGCTGTGATTTTCTCATCTTAACTAAATGGGCGGTATAAGAAATGATTTTGCCATGGATGAAGGCTTTGAATGTTTCCCATAATAGCGAACCAAAAATGGTGTCTATTTTGTTAGTTTCAATGAAAGAAATCTATATTTTTAGATAAAAATTAACATAAATCATTTCTAGCTAGAAGCCCTGTATCAAATTTCCAAGAAGGCCGGCTCTTAAAGTCAGGCAAAAAGGCGATGTCTAACATATGTGGGGCATGATCAGAAATAATGATGGCTGAGTAATCAGAGGAAATTACAGAAGAAAGTAGGGACTTGTCAAGAAAAAAGTAATCAATACGTGAGTAAACATGATGTACACTAGAAAAGAAAGAGATGTAGCATTTGGACCAATCAGACACACAACTTTTTGTTATATT
>NW_015550186.1:0-154 GCF_001515605.1 Sinocyclocheilus anshuiensis
CTTCCCGGAGGTCCACGACGAGCTCACCAGATCATGGCGCACTCCTTACTCCGCCCGCCTCCGTACTTCCTCTTCATCCGCCCTCACCTCCATCGACAGCGCTGAAGAAAAGGGGTACGATAAGCCGCCTCCCCTAGATGAGTCAGTGGCCGCG
>NW_015550186.1:413-938 GCF_001515605.1 Sinocyclocheilus anshuiensis
GGACAGGCTGCCGCGGCGCTTCATTCTATGGCAGTCCTTCAGGTCTTCCAGGCCAAAATCCCTCAGGGATCTGAGGAGCGCGACGGACCTGGCTCTACGCGCCACCAAGACCACTGCCCAGGCGATTGGGAGATCGATGGCCAGCCTTGTGGTGCTCGAGCGCCATTTATGGTTGACGCTGACGGAGATGAAGGACGCGGATAAGGTCCCCTTCCTCAATGCGCCTGTCTCCCCCATTCACTGAACGCTTCACAGAGGCACAGAAATCGTTCCAGGCTATGCGACATGTCCTGCCTAAGCGCTCCAGCTCCGCTGCCGTCTCTGCTCGCCCAAAATCTGCGCCGACTCAGCAGCAGCGCCTGCCACCCCCGCTGTTCAGCCCGCTAAAGCGCAGCAGACACGGGGACGCTCTCGCTCAGTCAGACGCTACCCTCCTCCTAAGCGCCAGGGACCCAGACCCAAGCTTGCGTTGGACCCAGCGCCTCAGGCGTCATCTTGATCCACGAGACAGGAAGAGGATGGGGT
>NW_015550187.1:0-162 GCF_001515605.1 Sinocyclocheilus anshuiensis
GATTAGCTGATTGGCATGTCACCATATTCTAATTTGTTGAGATGTAGAATGTAGAATGAGAATGAGAATGAGTAATGTAGAATGAGATTAGAAATGTGAGCCAAAATCATCACAATTAAAAGAACCAAAGACTTAAACTACTTCAGTCTGTGTGCACTGAAT
>NW_015550187.1:1214-2063 GCF_001515605.1 Sinocyclocheilus anshuiensis
GTCAAGTGCAAAGACCGCAAGTGTGGGTATTTGGACAAGGCTAATGAGTGGGTATCGCGATTGCAGCACAGTCAGCGATGAAACGCCAGAAAACGCAACAGATGACTTTATTGTCATCATGGATTAAAAGAAAGAAAGGAGATGTGAGTTGGTTGATTCAGTAAATTAGCTCAGGTCAGGATAATCATATTTTTTGCCAGCCTTACATTTAAATGAGAGTAATTGCTCAATAGAAGAGCTTGCTAGTATTATATAAGCTGCCTTATATTTTGGTGTTCAGCCTACACTTCTAAACTACTATAAAGTTGTAATGTTGCTAGGTAACAGACTGTTGTTAGCTAAATATTTAATGTAGAACAGTGGTTCCCAAACTGGGGTACGTGAGGCGACAGAGGGGGTACGCGAACAAAATGCTGAGTTTTGCGGTGTTTCGTGAACTAATCGTTCGTGAAAGTCATTGATTCAATGATTAATTAATAAATACAGCCACTTGCTTCGTTAGTGAATGAACGAATGACTCGATGACTCACGCATTAAGACAGTGACGTACCGCTACCTACTGGCGGTTTTAGTATTTAAAAGAATCACTTTTCACTTTTTATCATCATTTTATTGCATATTACTCTAACACTTTTTTATTTAAAACATTATTAATATTGTATTTATAAAGATAAAAACATGTACTGGAAAGTCCATTTAGGGGGCAAATATAGTCCTTTAATGGAAAAGGTGCAGTCTAAGTGGAAGAGAGGGGGTAGGCAGAAGGATCATGCCTTGGGGGGGTACTCCACTCTGAAAAGTTTAGGAACCACTGATGTAGAACATTCTGTGTACCATGAAAATGAGTCC
>NW_015550188.1:0-1228 GCF_001515605.1 Sinocyclocheilus anshuiensis
TGTTACAAGCATACCAGGCTGACCTGCTCAGGGACCTGGATGACAAAGAGGAGGAGGAATCCAACGTAGTAGCTGAACTGCTTCAGGCCACAGATTTGTCCCTCCGGGCCACCAAAGAAATGGCCAGAGCTATCGGCCGTTCAATGGCAGCTATGGTGGCCACGGAATGGCATCTGTGGTTGAATCTGTCTGAAATGCAAGATAAGGACAAATTCTTCCTCCTAGATGCCCCGCTCTCGCCCTCTGGCCTTTTCGGCGACGCAGTCAACACTGTCGTCGATAGGTTTCAGGAGGCGAGGAAGCAAGCGGCGGCGTTTCAACGTTTCCTCCCTCGTCGCTCCCAGGCCCATGGGGCCGCTGAACGGGAGCAGCCCCAGCCGTGTGCCCGCTCCTCATACAGAGAGACGCAGAAAGCAAGCGTCGCGACTCGCACACCCCCACGAGAACAGGGATCGCGAAGGGAGCGACACTCACGGTTCGAAGGCTTCGAAACAGAGCGTTGCAACCCGCACCCCTCCACAGAAAGATCGGGGGTCGTGGCGACGCTCTCAGTCGGGCTCTTCTAGACTGAAAACGGATCTGCGGACCGTTATTTCGTCTAAGAGGACCTCGGCTAAACGGTCCTGACGCCACCATTGTCAGGTCCCTGAGGGCAGCCCCACCTGGGGAGGAAAGGATAACACCTCAGTATACGGTGCCCAATCCTCCTCAGTGACCTCACGGAGGTTCATTGATACCCCTGCCACCCTCAGTGCTTCAGGGCTCAGTGAGCTCCGACAAGCGAAAATCCCAGCTGCTGCCCAGCAACAGTACGGCACGGGAGAACTCGGCCCCTCAAGTGAAGGGGCTACAGCAGTCAGGTCGGTTGTTCCCTGCCGGTCATCCGCTTCAGGGCACCGAACTGGCTCCTCTAATAAAACCAGAGGCCAGCCTCGAGAGGCTGGTTCCCTTAGTAGATTTTCTGACAGCGTGGAAACTTCTGCCAAATATCTCAAAATGGGTTCTGCAGGTTGTAGAGAAAGGCTACAGAATCCAGTTCGGTTCTCGTCCTCCTTGTTTCAACGGGGTCATTCCCACACTAGTGGGACCGAGCGGAGCGTCCGGGTTTTACAGTCGTTACTTCATCGTACCGAAGAAGGATGGGGGGTTGCGTCCAATTTTAGATCTCCGTCTTCTGAACCGTGCTATCAAGCGGCTTCGGTTCAAGATGCTCACTATCAAGCAGATA
>NW_015550189.1:0-856 GCF_001515605.1 Sinocyclocheilus anshuiensis
CTGCTATGCTGCATGATTGAATTATCCAATGTATGTGTTTTGATCTTAAATAAAAACACTTAATATCACATCAGTTTTACAGTCTTTTATTCAAAAATATTCAAATAGTAGGTATACACGTCGTATCACAGAGACATGCATTTAAAGAGCATGAGAATACATCATTCAAATTCGTATACATATTTTACAGACATTTAAAGAAAATACATCATTAAAATTCTAACCATTGCCTTCGATCGAGAGACGGTGATTTGAACGCGGGTTCATCCGTCCTCAGAGCCGTAATACGTGAAATTCTCTTTTTTGACAGGTCGGCTACTTGAAGGCAGGTTCATCCGTCCGCAGAGCTATAGCTTGTGAAATTCTCTTTTTGATCGTCTTTTTAGAAGGACGCACAGGTTCCGGCGTGTGAGAGATCGCTCCAGGCTTGCTTTTTAAAGAGCTAATCATACGTCTAACATGATGATTCAGTACGGTAGAAAACGGAATGTTTAATTCGGCAAACAATTGTAGAAACTCCGACCATCCTAGAGGTCTCCTGTCGTCCTGGACCGGTGCGGCAGCGCTGTAACATTTTTTAACAAATCGAGCATGTGTGAACCGGGTATGGCTTTACCTTTAAACACAAATTCACCCGATTCGTTCCAAGCACTGAGTCCTTTAGCTTTAGACATTTTGTCTAATATGTATCGACTGTTTTTTTACGCTTCGCGGCGAAACATTTTTCAGAACTTCTGCTACGACGTCTTCCGAACCACCATCGTCTCCGCGAGTATGATCGTCTTTATGACCGGGATCGGTATGAGGCAATGATAGCGTTAAAACGCTACTCTCGCGATCGCCTTGTTTAACGATC
>NW_015550190.1:0-627 GCF_001515605.1 Sinocyclocheilus anshuiensis
ACATTCAATCTTCAAATTAATGTACAAACAATATAAAGACAGTATGTTTTTTTAAATATTTGTTTAATGACATCTTTTTTATGACTGAAGACCAGGATCAATGATACCAATACTGATTTCTCTATAAAATCCCCCCCCCCTCCATATTTAACCATTGACTATAGCCATTCAACATTACAGTATAATTGAGAGCTATCAATTTTAACATTTATTAGACTTTAAAAAATAACTTATAATTTAAGTGAACTTAAAACAATCTTCACATAAACCCATTATAATAAATGTCATATTTACCTATGCCCTTCAGCAGAAATATACAGAAATTGAAATTGAAGTTATCAAACAATAAATTCTAAATTAAATATCGATGAATCCTTAAAGCTATAAAAGTTATTTTTTCCTCTTTTTTTCTTTGTCCTTTGATTAATAGACATCACAGCAGCTGGTTATTAGGTTATTTTGGCTGCTATTTCTTTAAGAGCTGCCACTGCTGAACGTGACACGGATCTGACATGCAATATATTTTCTCTCAACTCGTTTTACCTTTTCTGACCCACTGCAGGTCTTAAAGGCTTAGTTCACCCAAAAATGAAAATTCTGTCATTAATTACTTACCCTCGTGGTGTT
>NW_015550190.1:720-1140 GCF_001515605.1 Sinocyclocheilus anshuiensis
ACCCTCGTGTTGTTCGAAACCCGTAAGACCTTCGTTCGTAAGACCTAGTGACGCAGTAGAAACGAAAATGTGGAATAAAGTCGTTATTTTTGTTTTTTTTGTGCAAAAAATGCTTGTATTTCTCGTAGCTTCGTAACTTTACAGTTGAACCACTGATGTCACACGGACTACTTTGTTGATCATCTTGGTACTTTTCTGACCTTGAACGTGGTAGTTACCTTGCTGTCTATGGGAGGGTCAGAGAGCCGTCAGATGGCTACAGCGTGCGCCGGTGTCTTTAGCGCGCAATTGAAGAGCACGCGCTGCAAGCAGAGTACCGTTTCCGCACTTGTGTGACTCGCGTCTGGCACCGAAGTGAAGAGGAGCACGTGTCTGAACGTCTCCCGTTCTCAGTCGTTCTGCGACTGAATAAATGCACTT
>NW_015550191.1:0-343 GCF_001515605.1 Sinocyclocheilus anshuiensis
CTATAGCATGGTGTATTTTTATTTGTTTTGTTAATAAAAGTTCTTTGTTTTATATATACGCTAATATGAGTTTGATGTTGTATTTTGTTGTTGCATTCAAGCAATTGACGCCGAACTGCCGCTAATTCGAAGTGAAAGTAAAGTGAAGTGAAAGTGAAAGTAAAATGCGCACGGCGCTTTTAAGCTATTTAAAAGCGAAGGAAAGCGAGGAAAAAGTAAAACTGCATCAAATTTTTGTATTTTGTTGGCAATCGGCGCGTAAGTGCTCGTGACTCTTTAGCTCTTTAGCTCTGCCCATGTCATGCCTCCAGGAGCTCGGCTGTTTTCGGAGAGAATCGTAAAG
>NW_015550192.1:0-1444 GCF_001515605.1 Sinocyclocheilus anshuiensis
AGATCAGTAGGTGGCGGACATGCACCTTTAACGTTGGTTTGCCAAGCCGCCAAAAAACTCGAGAGAAGAAGAAGAAGAACATTTTTGTTGATAATTTTACTCAAAATATGATTGGTGGTGAACACATTTAGAAATTACAAACTGCGCGTGTTTTTGTCAGGTTTAGTGTTAAGTTCGTGTTTGTGAGGTGCAGAGATGTAACGTTAAGTTACAGAAGAGTGTGAAAGTTTCTCATGCCGGTTCAATTTCCTGAAAAAAGGTGATTAATGTTACGTGTAAAATAACATTTTGGAATGTGCTTACAATTTATGTTATATATGCTTTTAGCTTCTTTCATTTTGGTTCAAATGAGAGAATTCATCAAATTGTAAATTTATATTTGTTTTTGAAAGCATTGAGTGTGGCATTTCGCTGTTTCCATGCTTTGAAACGGTAATAGTGGGACTGTTAAACATTAACGCACTAACAATTTAGTTTTTGTGACGCATAACACCGTGTTGAAGTGTCTGTCTCGCCCGCTGCAAACGAGCAGTCTTTCTGCAGACAAAGCTGGCATAACGCGGAACATTTACCAGTCATTTTATTGACGTTATCTAATGCAAAACTCTGAAATTAGAGCGCGTTTAAAAACTTCCATTCGCCATAGGCTTAAGTGTGAACTGCGTAATCTGTACGTTGCTTGTTCTCAGCGCTGAATATCATGTCTGTCATGTAGTCATATCTGCGTCGAGACACAAACGCGCTACCATCAAGTTTTTCTTGTGACAATTACATTCATGCAAGCATCGTGAAAGTGAGTTAAAGCGAAGTTAAGCTGTAAATCCGTCAGTCTTTCAATTTCCTTCAGTGCCCACTGGCAGAGCATGCAGGTACTTTAGCTTGAAACCAGTCTTTATCAATTCATATGGCATGCTATTTTGGGTTAAATAATGTCCTAAATATTTATAGATATACAAAGTTAAGTTTTAATGGAGAAATATGTCTGAATCTATCTGTATTTTCTTTTCACATTATAAATAATAAATTAATAGTAAGATAAATTCTTAACACATGTTAATTTATTCTAATGTAATACACTGTTCATTTTAAGATGCCTTATTACTCATGTTACTCATTAAAATTATACAAATGTATTTAATAATCAGATTAAATAAATATTTAAATTGTTTCAGGCCTCCATGTGAATATTGCACAATGTTTCATTTAATTGACCCTAGAAAAAAATAAAATAAGTTTACGATTTGACACCCGTATTATAGACAGTTCTCAGCATACTCAAAATTAGGGGTAATCACAATTATTTTACCATATTTACATTATATTAAATTACTGAAATAAGTTTTTTTTTTAATCCTTTTTCAATAGAATTGGCCCAGACTTCTGCAGTGTCAAGTAAAGAAAGCTCCTCTCATAAGATTGCAAACTGGGAGTCTGATGACACTGA
>NW_015550193.1:0-4168 GCF_001515605.1 Sinocyclocheilus anshuiensis
GATGCGCGTTAAATATCGCATGCGATTTATCGTGCAGCCCTACCCTGAACTATAAATGATTCGAAGCGGCCATTGTTAATATTATTTCAAGGCTTATTTCTCACTATCTCGCTCCATTTGTCTCTCAGACAAATGTACTTCATGAACTTCCTCTTTTAAACACACATACACACACTGTGCTGATGCTGTTTTGAGGTGAGAAACTTGAAACCACCCCTAGAGAGCTAGAAAAACACCTTATAATTAACAGTTATATTTCTTTCATAACCCTACATATAAGGTAACATATAACTCCTAAATACTTTGACTGGGTGTCCGAGACATCCGGGCTGATGTTGTTTGTATAAATATGACCTATCTTCCTGAATAAAGTTGAGAATGTATTGCTAGTGCTCCAAATCTCTATGTCTGCTCATACATTCTCCCAGGCCTGCCCGCAGCAACAGAAAGCCACTGGCGTTGATGATAGGGATAAATAACAGATATGATAAACTTTCAAAGAATTAATCTAACACTAAGACTACTGGACAATGTTGATTTCAGATTTTCTACTACAACATTTTGTTTAATTCAGCTGTTACTTATTGATTCTTTGTAATTATTTGTGCAATTTTATTATTTGTGCTTTTCAGTGTGTTTTTGAAGACCATTTCGCATTGAGGTGTAAATTGGTTTTGAGTGCATTAAACCACCAAAATCGGATCATTTCTGTTACATGCACATAAAATTCATTCTTTACTAAAAAGTCAAAGCCAAAGATGGTTCTTTAAAGGTTCTTTATATGTAGTAACGGTTCTATTTAGATCCATAGCATCCCGAAGAACCCTTTTATGCTGAAATAGTTCTTTGTGTTAGAGTTTAGGGTTCTTTATTCCCGCCCTTTTTGTTTTTAAATCTGTAACTGTCAAAGCTCCTCATTACTGATTTTCTGGAGTTCAGTGATCCAACTACAGACTGTCAACACACTCTCAACAGGTAAATGATTTCATTCTTAAATTTAAATACAAATGTAACTTTAAAATTGTAACTGGTTTCCAAACAAACATGTTCTTTTCTCTTTTTAGTTTTTTGGTCATATGTAAGTGTGAGCAGCTCTGTTAAGCTGAGGATCCTTCTCCACTTCTCCACTAAGTAAGTAACAGAGACATTGAATTTATAATACATATTGTTAGATTTTTTTTTAAATTTAATTTAACACTAGAACTCTCTATTCTATTTCTATTCTATCTGTTGTTTTCTCTTTAATTATTATAAAAAAGAATAATAATTAACCCTCTAACACTAGATCTGTCTATTCTATTTCTTTTCTATCTACTTTTTATTCTGTTTATTTATTATAAAAAAATAAAATAAAAAACCTTGCTATGTGTACTGTGTTAGACTAACCGGGATTTGTCACAACACTTATATTGTTGCTGTTTTGTCATGTTGATTGCTTCTATTACCCTCATTAAGTCACTTTGGATAGAAGTGTCTGCTAAATAATTCAGTGTAAATGTAATGTAATTATTACTTGGGTAAACATCCCATGACTTTATATCACTTTTTTCTTTTAACATTGTGAAGGGCTCACATTCTGTCCATTTTTGCTTTTGGCCTTCATAAACATTATAGTTTTTACATAAACAAGTGGACAACTCTAAACTCAATTGTGTATTTCAGATGCATCACATCCCACAACCTCATCATCTGCAGAGAGAAACTGCCACTCAGTCACACCAAAATGATGGACTTAAAGGCATCATATAGGATTGTGAAGACCAGCTCTGTTCAGTTAAGGATACTTCTTTCTCCATCTCCACTAAGTAACAAAGATATTGAATTTATGGTCCATATTGTTAAGATTTATTTATTTTTTCATTTTTTTTATTACTTGGGTTTATGCATAAACATAACATTGTGAAGTGCTCACATACTACTTTTGGCCTTCATAAACAATTGTTTTTACACAAACAAATGGAAGGAGGCACATTGTAACTCTAAACTCAATTGTGCATTTCAAATGCTGTCACATCCTACAACCTCGTCATCTGCAGAGAAAAACTGCCACTCAATCACACCAAAATGTGACTCTGCCTGTGGAAACCCAGCTAAAGTCTTTTTGTGTGTGTGTGTGTGTGTGTGTGTGTGATTTACTGTTTTACATAAAATCGTCCTTTATAATGTAAAGAACATTCTGTGAAAATGTAACCTTGAAATCTTTAATATTGACTGAGTAAGGCCATGTCAAAGATTGAAATCATATTTTGATGCTTGTTATCTCATAATTAGATTTTGAGACTTTAGCCTGAATTTCACAGACAGGGTCACAAATACACATAATGATGGACTTACAGGCATCATAGAGGATTGTGAAAATACAGTATTTCACTGAGACTTGGTCTTCATTACACTATTTTCTGTTTCTATTTTTGTTTTACCTCTGTATTTATTTATGTTCAGTGTCAATTGTCATTTATTAATGTATTCTGCTAATAACGGTTGTTAAAATCACTATAATTTTTGCTACAATTTCACATGTCATTAAATAAAATAAAAATACCTCATTGACACATGCTGTTGTTGTTGTTGTTTTTATGAAAACCTTAATAGAAGCTATGAGATATTATAAGACCAGGCAGATAGAGGGCTAAAAAAAACAATAGTAATAAATGAGTTATTCAAATAATATTAATAAAACTAATATTAATTATATAAATATACTAATATACTAATATTAATGAAAATAAACTATCATTAAAAAGGTTATTTATAGCACTTTCAAAGCATGGTTCTATTTAGCACCAAAAAGGGTTCTGCTATCGATACAAGCTGAAGAACCCTTTTCTGGTACTGTTTAGAACCTTTTTTCTTAAGAGTGTATGTTTGATTAAAACCACCCGTGGGCCTAATCGGGCGTCACATTTCCTAACTTAACAATGTGTTATTGAAATAACGGCACAGTCCTGTCATAGTGATAACGGACAGTGAGCTGCGGGCAGACTGGATCGGGTAGCAATGCTTGCGCTTATCTGTGCGTAAGAGGAGCTCAGCGCTGTGCTGATAACACAGGTTGAGCTTAAAAAACAAGAGTGTCAGGCCATGATAAAAAGAACCGGTTACAGTTTTCAGAACAACACCAGTGCAGTTTGCACACTTAAAAACACTTACAACTGAGCACCTGTTGACTGTACTTCACATAATGAACATGCATCAGTGGCTAAAAGTGTTTTAGACTCTAAAAAGTCATATTATTTCCTACTCCTCCAGCCTCAAGGTTGGACAGCATGTAATGTTGTATCTTAAGAGTGAAGACTGAGCACTTCAAACACTTATGACAGCATGTCCTCACTCAGGCTCCTCCCAGTAAACAACACTTTTTACTGCAAATAGTAAAATAGTAAACACACTGTTTGAACACACTGTCAGCTCATCGGATGAGATGCATGTAACTGTTCATGGTGTCTGCGAAACAATTTGGAAGAAAAGCCCACCTGGAAAGGAGGATACACCTTTCAGGACCGTTATACAGAGCAGTGATGTATTTGTAATGTAAATGGATGACAAAAATGAGGAGCAATAGATTGAAAATTGTTTTCATGGTGTGTCTTGCTATCGTCACTATAGGAGGACAATATTTTGAAAGTAAAGGTAAGAAAAGCGACTCTTTCTTTCAAATGTCTTTCAGTTGTTGTTGTTTTTTAGTATGAAATTTGCATGCATATTTCATGACTTTCTAAAATAAAAATGTGGAAGTATAATTAAAAACGGTAGATACAATATACCGTTTTTTATTTACTGACTCTAAAGCTCACCAAGCCTGCATTTATTTGATCAAAAATAAAAACAGTAAAATATTATTACAATTTAAAGTAACCGTTTTCTGTTGTAATGCTGCTCAAGATACTTTATCAATTTGAAAACAATTGTTGCTGCTTAATATTTTTTTGATACACTACCATTAAGTAAAGCTTTTTTATTCAGAAAGTATGCACAAACTGATCAAAAGTGACAGTAAAGACATTATAAGGTCACAAATATTCTATTTAATTCATCAAAGAATCCTTAAAATATATATTGTGGTTTTCACAAAAAATATTAAGCAGCAAAAGTGATAAGAACCATTATTAATAACTGAGCACCTAAGAACAGAATAATTGCATGTTTTCAATTGAGAAAGTCGTGAAAT
>NW_015550194.1:0-1711 GCF_001515605.1 Sinocyclocheilus anshuiensis
ACATTAACTGTATACATATACAAGTCAACAACACATGAAACAAATATTTATTTGAGTTTAATGTTCTAATAAACTCATACATATTTACAGGCAGTGAACCCCGCATCCTACTGCCATGGCAACACAGCTGTGCCGATTCTGCGGTTTTATTTGGACCAAGCAACTGACCACCGTGCCCACCTTCGCCTGTCTTTGCCATCCATCAGGTCCCTCATTGCAGCAGTCAGATTGGAATCTGACCATGGGTGGGAAAAGGACATTGAAGTCCTCGTATTCCTCCACTGGCTTGCACATGCAGCATCCTACAGGGTCGTGTCACAGACCTTTGATATGCCCATATCCTCTGTGCATGGGATTGTGCACAAAGTGAGCAAGGCAGTCATAGGAATTTTGAGGAGGGTGATTTCTTTTCCAACCGGGGATGACCTGGAGGCAGTGGGAGCAGGATTTGCACAGCTAGCTGGGTCACCAGCTTTCAGTCGAGCAGTTGGTGCAATAGAAGGCTGTCATATCCGAATTAAACCTCCAGCAAATAATTCCCAATGCTACTACAACAGAAAACTGTTTAATTCCATCCAACTCCAGGCCATCACTGATCACCAGGGGAAATTCCTTGATGTCTTTCTGGGATATCCAGGGTCTGTGCACAATTCTAGGGTCCCGAGGAACAGCCCTGTATATGCCAGCAGCCTATATCCACCTGCAGGAAAGTGCATCCTCGGGGATGGTGGCTACCCTTGTCTGAGTGCACCCATCTGCCTCATCACCCCATACAGAGAGCCTGTGCAGAACCCTGTGCAGGCTCGTTTCAACAGCAAGCACTCCCGCGCACGAAGCATAGTAGAGCGAGCCTTTGGCATGATGAAAACACGCTGGCGCTCCCTTTTCTTCAAGGCCTTGGAGGTGAGCCCTGTCTTCGTGCCTGAGGTTGTTGCATGCTGTGCTGTGCTTCACAATCTCGCTCTTGTCAATGGGGACATCGTTGAGCCAGTGGAGGAAGACCATGACGACGGCCCCCCTGAACCCCACAACCTTGAACCAAGTCAAGTCAAGTCAAGTCAAGTCACCTTGACTTGACTTGAGGGGGAGAACATGTGCGGGACAATCTGGCTGCTGCTGTGTCCGCTCCAAACATTTGTGTGCCTGCTCTCCATGAGCATGACTACCTGTGAAAGATTAAAACAGGTTAAGTCACTTTGGATATAAATGTCTACTAAATACATACATAAAAATAAATGTGATTTGTATTCCTAAGTAAATCCTTTTTTGAAAGTGTCTCTGTCATCTTAGTTTATTTCTTTAGGGTACTACTACAGGCTTATATAAATTTATATACATTTCATACAATTTTTATTTGAGAGATTAGTTCATTCAAACATATAAATTCAGTCATTATTTACTCACTTTCATGTCGTTTGATCCCTCTGTTTTTGTTCATTACACTATTTGTTGATGCTTTTGAGGCTTCTAAATGTCAGGCTTTATTGGCCAATATTGTATGACCAGAAACCAACAGAATATACTTGACCAAAATCAGCTTTTATGTTCAGAAATAAAACTAGAGGGATGGAACACCATGAAGTGAAGTAAATAATGAGTTTATAGTGTATGTTTGGGTGAACTGTAATCACTTTTACTATGTGTAGTTAATGCAAGTGAAGGTGGTTTGTGCAAACAGTCTCAACATAGGTTATGAAGGGCCATTGTCCAG
>NW_015550194.1:9162-12689 GCF_001515605.1 Sinocyclocheilus anshuiensis
TTTGGGGTAGGGGCGTGTTTGTTTTGGTGATTTCAAATGTCAACATTGGCTACCAGAAATCGCTTACCCCACCTTTAACAAAAATCGCACTCCGCAAAAATTGCCCCACTACCATCCAGTGCACAAGTAGAAAGACTTTTCAGTCTTGTGAGTCTTGTGCTCACCCCGAAACGCAACCATCTTGGTGATGAACGCTTTCAGCGACTTGACTGAAATATATGTTGAAGCACATCAGGTCAAGTGGGTAGTGAAATAGGCTAGCCCTCCACCAAAGAAACATAAGTAGGCTATAAGATAAGTGAGTTTACCTAGTGAGCTTATCATAAGCCATAAGTGTATTCATAGTTCTATTTATTTTACAAACCTTGTTTGGCTACATTCTACCTATGTATATTTGGTAGTAACAGCTTTCCTGTTTAGCCTATTTTATTTCAGTCTTCCTATACGTGCGTTTAATACGGCCGAGCTTGTGTTGTTTTTTTTGTAAAGATGGAATGAAATTACTGCGGTATATTTCTTATGGGGCATAATAGACCCAAGGACTTGTATTTTATTACTTTTTTTGTTTTCTTGAAAAATGTGCTAGCTCCACAGAGTCATTAGTTATAGGTCTATCTGTAAATTATTTAAATTTCACCAGCCTTTGTCTGGTAGCCTATACACTATATTTATGCATCGTTTGGCAAATAGCAGTGTTCCTCTGTTAGGCCTGTGTTTTATTTAGTAGCAATTGTTTTTTCAGACTACATGTTTATTTTTAAGTTGAACTGAAATGACTAAGCCGTATTGAGGCCTAATCCTCCAAGAGCACTTTTTGATTCATGATAAAGCATAAGCTGTGTCCATCCAATGCATGGCAGGTTTGCGCTGTGAACTTGAATTAAAAGAAAATAAAAGAATAGAAATGAAAAGCAAAAGAGGTTGTGTGTCTTACTATAGCCTTGTCATTAGGCTATAGGTTACATTATATTGGTCTTTAGCTCTGTTGTGTTTGGTGTCTCTACCATAATTTACCAGACTTTGATCGTTTATGTACTTTTGTGAATCTGACACTCATTGTTACTTGTTGCATTACGCCAGAAACTTCACTGTGCCTATTACATTATGTTGTTAATAGGCATGGGGGCCGACACGGTCATTATTCTGTACCACATCGCCCTTAACTGGGTGTTTAATAAGCAGCAGTAAACTACATTTTAGCATTTTAGAATGCCTAGTCATACTTCTGTGGTTATTTTGGTGAAAGTAACTTAAAAGTAATGCAAAAGTAGTGTAACACATTACATTTCAGAGACAGTAATATTGTAATGTAACTAATTGCATTCAAATGACAGTAACTAGTAATATATAATGCATTACATTTTGGAAGTAACTTGCCAAACTCTGTTTGCAAAGTAACCTTCCCAAGACTGGTTCCAATTGACATGGTCCCTACACCGTGTTCACTGCTCTCTTCTCCCTGCACATGGGAAATCGGCAGACGTTTACTTCACTTAAGAACACGGATTTGCGCTACACCACTGCCTGCAATGTCTTCACACAGACAAAGCTTATTCAAGAAGTGTGAAGGGTTATTTAACCGTAATCATGAGTTCTGTCAGGACCACTATACGTGACCTGCCAGAACTAACGCTACACTTGATATTTGCATAGTAGTCACGTCTTGCGCACTTTAATGCCCTTTGAATGGAACCTATGCACTCCCTTGAAACTGGAAAAATGGCGGAATATTCTGTGATTTCCATTTCACAGGGCAATTACAGTTGAATGGAATAAACCTCTGAAGTGATAAGAGAAACATACAAATTGTGCAGAGCAGAAGGTTGCGAACAGCAGGATTAAGAACTGCTGCCTTACACCATCAACAACAGTTCTCTGCTTTGGCTTTGTTGATACAACCATGTCACTGACCCGGCCTGGCTTCACACCCGAGGAATTATTAAATTAATTGAAATTAATATAAAAACCACATGATGAAAAATGTCTAATAAAATGTTTCAAAAATGTGTTTTTAATGCTCAGACTTACTAGAGTTCTTGGCTTGTGGTAGCATTGCTCTGTTTCCGTGCAACTCAGCACTGGGGGGACTGCAGTAACAGGTGTAATGTGGGGTTTGGTGTTTGGGTTTTGTTTCATGTTCATGTTTTCCGTGTCTTTTATTTTGTAATTGTTTCACCCTGTTAGTGTCATGCTTCCCTTGCCCTCATGTATCTCTGCCTTCCAAGTAAGTTGATGGAAATCGAATAGGCCAACTCAAGAATCATTACATTATGTAATGCATATACATTAACAGGGTTCCCACTCTTTTTCAGTGATCATTTTTCAGAACTTTTCCAGGACATTTTTTATTTAATTGCGGCAGGAATAAAAGACAAGGATCATGCCCTGAAGGAATATATTCCTCTCTTGAGAAGTCTTTATACAGTTTATGGCCATGACTTAACTATAAAATCAGCTCTTGAAAATTAGCTCTTAATTATACATTACAACAAATGATGTTCAGAAAAAAATTAAGTACCATAGCAAAAAAATAAAAAATCAATAAAACATTCATATAAACCCCCAATTCAATATTAATGTATTTTCTTCTGATATTTCTTGCATCGTGAACAGTGAGCTTGCTCTGCCAGTATTTCTCCTCTTTGTGTTCATCTTTAGCATATCTGGGCTAGCCAATTGCAGATCGCACTTTAGGAGCAGAAACTGCTTCTGATTTATGGCCATCGAAAGTTTTCTAATACTAATATTAATTGTTTAATTACACCTGTGAACCATTTATTAATCAATTATAAATTTTAATAACCTGTGTAAGTGCACCTTAATGTAAAGTGAACACCAATGAAACTTGTATTAATGAGCTGTATTAATGAGCTATAAACGTTACTAAACTATGAAAGTGAACTTTAATGTAAAGTGGTCATATATAATATATTAAAGGGCAGTCATGGCCTAATGGATAGAGAGTTGGTTCGAGTCTCGGGTCCGGCAGGGATTGTAGGTGGGGGGATTGAATATCCAGCAGTCTCTCCCACCCTCAATACCACGACTGAGGTGAGACCCTTGAGCAAGGTACCAAACCCCCAACTGCTCCCCGGGCTCACATGGGAAATTGGCTGATGTTTACTTCACTTAAGAACACAGATTTGCGCTACACCACTGCCTGCAATGTCTTCACACAGACAAAACTTACTCAAGAAGTGTGAAGGGTTATTTAACCGTAATCATGAGTTCTGTCAGGACCACTATCGTCAAATATGATTGACAATTAACATACAGTTTGGATTGGAGGTATGGTTCCAAAAGGTAAAAGGGGAGATGTTGCTACAATTTATAACAATATTTTCAGTATTTCTCAGAGGGCGGGCTTCAAGTATAACTCGTTTGAAGTAATGCTGCTTCATATAACATTATCCAGAAAAACAAGCGTTAATGATAAATCCCCTGTGATGTTTGTACTGGCTACTGTATACAGGTGTAACGAACAATCCACTGAAGGCGAGCGTAGTGAGAACCCAAGTGCAGTTTTA
>NW_015550195.1:0-155 GCF_001515605.1 Sinocyclocheilus anshuiensis
GCCATGTTGAACTTCCAGTGACCAGTATGAGAGAGTAAGAGCGATGACACCAAATTTAACACACCTGCTCCCTATTCATACCTGAGACCTTGTAACACTAATGAGTCACATGACACCGGGGAGAGAAAATGGCTAATTGGGCCCAATTTGGACAT
>NW_015550195.1:312-577 GCF_001515605.1 Sinocyclocheilus anshuiensis
CACTACTTTACATTGTAGCAAAGTGTCATTTCTTCAGTGTTGTCACATGAAAAGATATAATAAAATATTTACAAAAATGTGAGGGGTGTACTCACTTCTGTGAGATACTGTATATATAAATTATATTTTATTTATAGATGTACAGTATATATGTATTAAAGGGATCATATGATGTGATTTAAATTTTTCTTTTCTCTTTGGAGCGTTACAAGCTCTTGGTGCATAAAGAAGATCTGTAAAGTTGCAAAGACTAAAGTCTCAAATC
>NW_015550195.1:1484-1765 GCF_001515605.1 Sinocyclocheilus anshuiensis
TAGAGTAGCACTTGTTGTTTGTCATTTCTCCGCATTTCTCCGATCACATGGTTTTATGTTTACGCGGCGCGATGTAGCGCAACGCGTAAAAAGACAGTATATGTCATTATAATTCGCAATTATGTCCCCACTGGATGCAACAAATGCCTCGTTTATAATGGGTTTTAATGTTTATGTCTCGTTGCTCCGGCCGGACAGGGCATCACAATATGGTAAAGGGGCGTAACATTTCCGTCACACGCTTGAGGTATTCGGCCAATCACAACGCACTGGATAGCTGG
>NW_015550195.1:1874-2197 GCF_001515605.1 Sinocyclocheilus anshuiensis
GCGTTTCAGAAAGGCGGGGCATAGAGGAGAAACAATAATGTACAGTATGTGGAAAATAATGTGTTTTTTAACCTTAAACCGCATAAACACATTTCATTACACCAAATACACAAAATAATGTCATTTTTAGCAACATCATATGACCCCTTTAATATATATGTTTATCTTATATATAAATAAACATTTTAAAATAATAAACATTAAACATTTGACATAATATATGTTTATTAAATTGATATTACATAAATAATAAATATAAATAAAAGTAATATTATTCACGTGTGCGAAAGTAATAATTTTTATTATATATATATATATATATA
>NW_015550196.1:0-516 GCF_001515605.1 Sinocyclocheilus anshuiensis
CTTAAGGGTCAACTCTGACCGAGGAACCCACTTCACCGCTGAAGTTATGAAGGAAGTGTGGAAACACCTGGGTATACAGGCCAAGCTCCATATAAGCCATCACCCAATTTCCTCAGGTCAAGTGGAACGAACCAACAGGACAGGGCACGTGTGCTGTGGTGATGTGACAATAAAAGTGACTTTGACTTTGACTTTGATGTTGAAGAAGTATGTGTCTGCCAATCAAAAGAATTGGGATATTAAGCTTCCTCTGGTACTGATGGCCGTCAGGGCCACCCCTCACCGGTCTACCGGAGTACCCCCGTTCGAGATGATGACGGGGCGACAAATGACACTACCGTTACACCTGCTGTACCAACCTGGTGACCTGAACCTCGTTACCGCCTATACCACTCACCAATACCTGGAAGAGTTGCATCAACACCTAAGAACAACTTTCGCCTTCGCGCAACAACAACTCCAAAGAAGCGCGGAAGATCGAAAAGCCTACTATGACCAAAAGGCCTCTCACCAGGA
>NW_015550197.1:0-347 GCF_001515605.1 Sinocyclocheilus anshuiensis
GTTGTCTTTCATTTACTAACTGCTTGTTTTCTTACAAAAAAAAACAACACTGGCTTCTCTAATCTTTTTGTATTCTATCTATATATTTGTTTTGTTTTTTATTATACAATTAACAAAAGTAAAAAAGGCCTCTAAAACTAGCTTGCTCTATTCTTTTTCTATTCTGTTTTTTTATTCATTATATAATAAAAAATACCTTGCTACTTGTACTGCATTAAGCTAACTGAGACTTGTTATAGCACTTGCATATCATTGCTCTTTTGTTGATTTTCATTGCTTCCATTGTCCTCATTTGTAAGTCGCTTTGGATAAAAGCGTCTGCTAAATGTCTAAATGTAAATGTATAG
>NW_015550197.1:852-1013 GCF_001515605.1 Sinocyclocheilus anshuiensis
TTTAACAAACAGCATCTTCACAGCAGCAGATCTCAGTTCAGATGATACTCCTCCAGATATTCCTGCTTGCTTCAAAACTTAGTCACGACTGTGCGGACGAGAATATTACAGGTATGTATTGACCTGATTCAAAAACTGTATTTCTCTATTTACAGAAACAA
>NW_015550198.1:0-934 GCF_001515605.1 Sinocyclocheilus anshuiensis
GTGTTTAATAAACAGCTGTTTTTCTAAATTCTTCTGAGGTGAAATCTGTCACAGTCAATGCTGTCATGTATCGTGATACGTATCGTGGCCTCTGTACCGTGATACGTATCGTATCGTGACTTTGCTGGTGATACACAGCCCTATGCTGTAGTAGAGCTGGATGGCTCATTGCAGCCGGTGAGTGAGTTTTAATTTCGACTGACTCAGTCATCAGTCAAACGCAGCGCTTATGATGCTGTGATGACACCCTGGGTGACAAATACGAGTGAAATCACTGAGTTCAGACTTACACATGAAAATATGTATCGTGATTTGGACAGGACTGTGTGATCTGCTGTGTGTGTGTGGTCTAAGAATGTCCTTTCATCGTGTAGACATTTGCAACACATATGTTTTCGTTTAATCTATTTCATTTCCTTTTCATGTTGTTTGTGAGCTTCTAAGCAGACGTTTTTTTGTGCAAGTGGTTAAGTATGCTGTTGGTGTGTTGACATTTGTTTCTAATTTATTAGATTTATCGTCTTTGAATCGTCTGTTAATTAGCTGCATCAATCAAGTTAATTGTGAACACATATGCTCTGTGTATGTGTGTGCACGTGCACCTGAGTATCTGTGTACATACATCCACAACATACTAACCCTCTCTCTCTCACTCCATGTGTTAGGTGTGTGTGCACTGGGACGGTGAGCAGAGCACAGAGAGGAAGTGGAGGAGACTCCGAGAGGAATGTGAGGTGGTTTTGTTGGAGCAGGAACTCGTCTGGGCCACCAAAAGAACCGGCACAAACGGCAGGGATATCTGAATCGATACCCAGCCCTACTCTCTACGTTAAAAAAATTAAAAGAGTTCTAAACTAATGCGCTGTCTTCACACTCACAGTATCTCACACACACACCTTTAGTCAGATCATGCTGCGCGTGCACACAGACATTC
>NW_015550199.1:0-908 GCF_001515605.1 Sinocyclocheilus anshuiensis
CGAGCATGAATGGACTATTTAAGGTCATGCCACAGCATCTCAATCTGGCTTCAGTCCAGTTTTTGGTTTGGCCACTCCAAAACCTTAATTTTGTTTTCTTGAGCCATTCAGAGGTGGACTTGCTGTTGTGTTTGGGATCATTGTCCTGCTGCATAACCCAAGTCTGCTTGAGCTTGAGGTCACAAACTGATGGCCAGACATTCTCCTTCAGGATTTTCTGATAGAGTGCAGAATGCATGGTTCCATCAATTATGGCAAGTTGTCCAGGTCCTGAAGCTGCAAAGCAGCCCCAGATCATCACACTACAACCACCATGTTTGACTGTTGGTATGATGTTCTTTTTATGAAATGCTGTGTTGGTTTCACACCAGATGCAACGGCGAAATTTTAGGAATCTTATCCAAGTTGTAGGCTAGTCAATATTGTTCAGTCAGTCGTATCTGAGGATTCGCGAATGAAACTGACCACAAACACCATTAACTTAAGTGAATTATATGGCAATAATCAGCAATATGCTTTCACACAAATAACTTTATTTTTTGAATGTTTCAATATGTGTTGACAAATTATTTATTTGAATTTTTCATTGATATAACATTGCATTGAGTTGTTGAAAAGAAATGCGTAGAGACGTTATTGCTTCATGATGTCAGGAACCGATGAATAGGCTTTTTGAACCGGTTCAATAAGTCGATCTGTCCGAAAAGAACCGGTTTGCGGAAATGAATTAGACTTTGCATCACTAGGATAATGGCCCTGACTGTGGTTTGTTGGAGTCCCAAAGCGTTAGAAATGGCATTATAACCCTTTCCAGACTGATACATGTCAACTATTTTATTTCTCATCTGTTCTTGAATTTCTTTAGCATGATGTGTTGCTCTTTAAGCATGCTTCACTTTGTCAGACAG
>NW_015550200.1:0-821 GCF_001515605.1 Sinocyclocheilus anshuiensis
CGTAGTGTGGCTGTTTAATTCATTTGCGGCCAAAGCACAGGAGCTATGAATAATTAGACTAACAGTTATCTTAAAGTAACTAGATAATGTTCAGTCAGTGAAGGAAAAGAAGCCTATTGAATTGCTGAACACAATTCAATAAGATTGTGAAAATGGAAGAGTTGATAGTTAAATACATCGCTAAGCACGGCTCAGTAGGAATGTTTGAGGGGATAGAGAAGGCAGATGACCCCTACGCTAAGCACGGCTCAGTGGGAATGTTTGATGGGATAGAGAAGGCAGATGACCCCTACGAGTGGGCTATGTCTCAATTCAAAAATTGTCCCAAAATGCCTAAAAACAAAGAGGGAAAAGTTGCTAATGCACTTCAAGCTCCTTTTGCCTCATACAAGGTAACTAAGAAAAGATTAGAAGAAATTAAAACTGAAAACAAGTTGCTAAATTGTCAAGCTAAATTCTATGTCATGTCATTGAGAAATTGCGAGGCTGAAGAGATAATTTGGAAGGAACAGATAGTGAAATTGAGAAAAGAAATGTCAAAGTCTGAAACAGAGATGGAAACATTTAGATGTTTGTATGAAGGGACAGCTAGACAGTTGGTAAATGTTCAATCCAATTCTGAATATGAGGAGAAGAACTGCAAGGAAGCCATTAGTCGACATAATTCCTCAGATGATTCTGTGAGATTCCCAATAGCACCAGTGCGAACAAGACAGACTGGAAATGAGAGGGTTCTTGATCAAAGATTTTAAAATGATGAAAATGGTACACAACTCTCTTTTATGGACTTTCAAAGTCTTATTACAGCAGTGGGTTCTTTT
>NW_015550201.1:0-200 GCF_001515605.1 Sinocyclocheilus anshuiensis
ACAACAGAACAAAGAACATGGTATCTGGAAATGTTCCAGCGACAGCCTCGCCTGGACCCCATGACCGTTTATCGCATAAATTGCTAAATACGATAAACAGAAAGCGACAGATTAAGAGCTCCCTGTCCAGGAGAAGAATGGCAGACTCCCAACTCGTGACATGGGCATGACCTCAGGACACCTCCCCTTTCCCCCCTGCA
>NW_015550201.1:505-820 GCF_001515605.1 Sinocyclocheilus anshuiensis
TATTAAAATGTGTGTAATATGTGAAGTTTAATCTTGAACGAATGGGCACGACAAATGCAGAATGTTGAAATGAAGTAAACTTTAATAGTATGTACAATACTTGCATTTAAGAGACTTTATAGAAGTATTAACACAACTTTTATAGGTGTCCTCATGTGATGAATTGAAGCCTCTTGTTAATGTATCCATGCTCCGCCTTGCAAGAAGCCGATTGGAAGATCGCGCCGTAGGTTAGACGTATGCCACGGATCAAAACCCCACTGCAACACGGATTCAATTGCTTCTCGCTGTTTACTCTCTCGAGTGAAGGCTTTT
>NW_015550202.1:0-155 GCF_001515605.1 Sinocyclocheilus anshuiensis
CTGCTAGAGATATTCAGCCAAGAATTACAACTAACTAACAAAAAATGTCAGTCCGTTTTTCTGACGGATTGATATGACATAAACACTGTTAACATACATTTGTACATTCTCTAACACGCATATTTTGGTTACACAGTTCATTTAAAAGCCTCTGG
>NW_015550202.1:229-742 GCF_001515605.1 Sinocyclocheilus anshuiensis
AAATTCGCATTCCAGGGGCTAAATATCACGTTAATGGGGTCGTTTTTCAACCCGCGGACATGAAAAACAACCCGCGGTAACAGTGTTAAGCAGCCCAATTCCGCGGGAAAAGCGCGGACTTGGCAACATTGGAAGAGGATAGCTTTCGTTTAGCGCATCAAGAACCAGGTTGACCGGGTACTCGGTACCACCGGTACTTAAAAAAACCTGGTACCGTAACGTTTATATTTTTTTAGTACCGACTTGGTACCGAAATACCGGGTCTTTTGACAACACTACTTAAAATAATCAAATATCTGTCAATGGGATAAGAAAACTTGTTTTCCCTTTAAATTAAGTTGATTTTTCTGAGCCCATTGGCAGATATTTGTTCATGTTTTAATCATAAACTTAATTTTGATCATTTTCTCATAAAACAAGACTTATGTCATTTTGCTTCTTAAGTAAATGTATGCATATTTATTTATATTTTTAAGTGTAATCATAAGGTACAGTAAAAGTTATTTGCACTGG
>NW_015550203.1:0-511 GCF_001515605.1 Sinocyclocheilus anshuiensis
TTAGTCGGAGGAGCTGCGTTCCTATACAAGCGCTCCAGGCGACGCGAGCGAGGGAAACGCGCCGGGGCGCTCGTGAAATTCCGACAGCGCGGTTTTAGGACTCCGCTGCCGAGCATTCATCTGGCGAATCTCCGCTCCCTAGCAAATAAATCAGACGAACTACGACTCCTCACCCGCACAAACAAGGACTTTTTAAACTCCGCTGCGCTCTGCTTCACGGAAACCTGGCCACAAACAAGGACTTTCTAAACTCTGCTGCGCTTTGCTTCATGGAAACCTGGCTGAACGGAACCATCCCGGACAGCGCGCTTCATCTAACGGCCTTCCAGCTGTTTCAGAACGGACCGCGTCACCGAGTCATCGGGGAAAACGAGAGGTGGTGGATTATGTTTTTATATCAATGAAGGCTGGTGTACAGACGTGACAGTTTTAAAGAAGATGTGCTGCCCAAACCCCAAATTTGTAATCATTAACTGTAAGCCTTTTTATTCACCGCGGGAGTTTTCCTCGT
>NW_015550204.1:0-154 GCF_001515605.1 Sinocyclocheilus anshuiensis
ATGTAATAATTATGTTTAAATAGCCTGGTGTAAACATTAACATGACTAACAAACTAAAGTAGATTGCAGAAATATAAAAACAGATCTGTTGCTTTACCACACTACTTTATGTAATTCAAAGTCACTGTAATAAACATATGTAAACATGTGGACT
>NW_015550204.1:1199-1535 GCF_001515605.1 Sinocyclocheilus anshuiensis
TGAACTATGTTCTTATTAGGGTTTCCGCGGGTCCTTAAAACGTCTTCAGTTAAATTGTTTACATTTAAGGTCATGCAGACTCTTAAATGGTACAAAAAGTCTAAATTATAAGAGGTCTTTGGGGACGGAAAGACAAGAATTGCTATATGGATTAATATGATGATTAAACTTCAAAAGGCTACGATTTCACTGAATAAACTTGAGCGCTGCACGTCAGCTGTGTGTACTGCGGGAAACCACTATATGTGCTAAACCTGCTGGCAGAGAACGAATTTGCTCTTTCAAAAAGCTCATCTGCTATTTTTGCTACATATTTTTAAATGTGAACCAGTGGAT
>NW_015550205.1:0-237 GCF_001515605.1 Sinocyclocheilus anshuiensis
TTTATGGACTAATTTTCATTTTTGGGTGAACTAACCCTTTAAGCAGATTTTCGAAAAATGAGCCAAAAAAGAGATTTAACTCAGACTGAAAGTCAAAAGTTATTAAATGCCCATGAGAAATATTCAAAACTAATACAATACTAGAAATTGCACTGTTAATGCATAACCATTGGACAGCAAATTGCTCAGTGGGTCAGCAGGGTCAGTCAAAAACATGTGGAGAAGAAAAGATGCATG
>NW_015550205.1:501-606 GCF_001515605.1 Sinocyclocheilus anshuiensis
ATCAACTTGCGTAATAATTATGCATGCATTATATTTTCCCTCTTCCGCTGTCATCAGCATTGCAAGGAATGTTGTGATTGATTGTCAAGGCAGCCAATCAGAATT
>NW_015550206.1:0-824 GCF_001515605.1 Sinocyclocheilus anshuiensis
CGTCGTGCATTCAAATCGTTTAATGCACAGCTAGCCATTGATTATTCCTTACTTAACCTTTATTAGCTGACAAAGATTTAGAAAAAAGATCTCCAATGTTTTCACTTACCAACTTAATTGTATTTTGTAAATAGAGACAAATTTAGATTTTTAATGGCTGCAACACATTCCAAAAACGTTGGTACAGAAACATGTTTACAACTGTGTTACATCACCTTTCCTTTTAATTACACTTTTTAAAATTGTTTCTGAACTGAGGATACTAAATGCTGCAGTTTTGCAAGTCATCGTGGTCATCTTTTTCTTTTCTTCATAGGGCTGGACGATACGGCCAAAAACATTATCACTTTAAAACATATTTGTTTTTCCATATGATACAATTTTGATATTCATCAGAGTATTCATTTACCATTAATGGGGAAGGAAATGCTTTGCACATGTTTGTTAGTCCTTGAGAATGAATGTAAAGATTATTGGTTTGTTTACAGTTAAACTCCACAGAGCTACTTTTTAATTTAGGGCCCCATGAAATCTGTATTATTTTCTCCTAAATTCTGTTTTCCTTTTTTTTTCTGGATTCTGTGTTTTATTATTCAATACAAATTTATCATAAAAAAATGGTGTCAAATTAAATAAATGAATAAAACTTTAACAATTTAATCAATCTTTTAAAATGTAATGAAATGAAGACAATTTTTTTACAACAAAACACTGCATTTTAATTTTTTTGTCAAATAAGATACTGCACAACAGCACTGTATAACTGTATAAATTAATGAAAAAAATACCTTGGTTGTATAATATTCCTTAAAAATATTATTACT
>NW_015550207.1:0-181 GCF_001515605.1 Sinocyclocheilus anshuiensis
GAGTCAGCCACGCCTACCTAAAACGGCTCGTTCTAACACACCCCCGCATGTCTACATCACGATGGCGGAAGATTTGCATAACGCCACCCAAATGTTCACGCAAAGAAAGGCGGCGTGACTTTTATTCTCGCTGTAGTATTGTTGTTGCCGCCGCCATGTCGTGAAGGTGCTGTGTGTTTCG
>NW_015550207.1:405-539 GCF_001515605.1 Sinocyclocheilus anshuiensis
CCCTCCGGCCGCCCCTTCGTCGATTCCGCCGGCCACGCCGTTCTCAAGCCCGCTGTCTCTGCTCACTGTAGCCCTCCGGCCTAGTTTTCGACTGTTTCCTGATCCTGGTAGAGTAGACTACAATGCCAGCTGTT
>NW_015550208.1:0-441 GCF_001515605.1 Sinocyclocheilus anshuiensis
GGATGTTTACAGAGCAGAGGTCACCTTTTTTAAATTCCAATGGGACAGATGGACTTTTGTTTGTCTTTTTGTTTATTATTATTTTGTGCTGTATTGTTGGTTACTGTGTTATTTATGTTTCAAAAGCCAGCAATAAATAACACTTTAATATCTAAAAAGTGTTCTTGTGATTTTATACATTAGTAATGTTGGGAAATGAAAAAATGCATAATAATCGTCATAATCGTAAAACCGTGATCATTCCTCAGACAATAATCGTATGTAGCGTCTGGACCAATCAGACACACCATTTTTCATTTGATTTAACAAATCAATTATTCATTAGATTAACAAGTCGTCGAGGAATGTGGGTAGAGAAACTCACTACATTTTCCTTAGGAAAGACACAATGCACATTAAAAATGGACTCTTCTCTAATGAATTCATAGGAAAACCTTTCTT
>NW_015550209.1:0-193 GCF_001515605.1 Sinocyclocheilus anshuiensis
TACATAACCGTATTTGAGTTGATGTATATGTTTTTATTTATTATTGTTTTTAAATTAACTATTAACTTTTTCCAAACCACTGTTAGATGCAGTGTTTCCTGTAGTTATGCAAAGATTTGGTTTCAAAAACAGTATCAGTAAACTATTTCTTATGATTTTAAATCTGCATTGAACTTCAGATCAATCTCAAAGT
>NW_015550209.1:455-981 GCF_001515605.1 Sinocyclocheilus anshuiensis
GTTTACAATTACATGCTAATTTTTGTCATAGCTTCATTACTTCTGTGGTGTAGTGGGCTAAAGCACTGCACTGGTCAGCAGAAGGTTACTGGTTTGATCTCCGCAGCCGTCACCACCAGTGTGTCCTTCAGCAAGGCTCTTTACTCCAGGTGGCTGCTGGGGGATTGGGGTCCCTGTAATAAGAGCACTGTAAGTCACTTCGGATAAAAGTGTCTGACAAATCAATAAATGTAAATGTGATTTTTGTAAATCCTTTTTTGTGTCTTGAGCACAAATGCTCAATAAAGCAGCTTATTTCTTCAAGGTACTACTATAATATAAATGCTTATATATATTTCATACAGTTTCTATTTGGGGGGTTTAAAGGGTTAGTTCATCCAAACATAAATTCAATCATTATTTACTCGCCTCACTGTTCAATCCTCGTTTTGTTTTGTTTTTCTGAACACAAAAGGTGATTTTAGTTAAGTTTGTCCTGCTGGTTTCTGTTCGTACAATATCAGTCGATGGGAGACTGACTTTCAGA
>NW_015550209.1:1225-1541 GCF_001515605.1 Sinocyclocheilus anshuiensis
ACACTGGACCATTTCCAGGATGCTGCTGTGGACTTCTCCATCCTCACTGCTCACACCAGTCTGCAGACATTTCAGATCCTGCAAAGATGCACAAATATAATACAAAAGCAGTCATTTTAACAGCACAATGTCATTTGATTTCTGTATTAGAAGTAACAGAATGATCTTATTTATATTTTTGTTTCAGGTTTCCCCTTTTTTTCCACAAACGTCACCTTTCCTTGCAGGTCCTGCTCCACTACAAAAGATCTGCAGCAAATGCACAGGAATGAAGAATCAGAAAAGTGCTGTGATAACTCTGTTTGAAATTACAATA
>NW_015550210.1:0-2559 GCF_001515605.1 Sinocyclocheilus anshuiensis
AGTGCTCATTGGACGAGGCAGAGAAATGGAACAAATCTGTCTTGAAATTGGATGTAATATCAATAGGGCAGAAAATAATGAGCTGGTACAGGTCTTTGTGTGGAACCAGAACGAGAGACGTGATCCTTGGCTTGTGTGGATTCATACTGTGTCCGAAGACACGATACCGAGGAGTAGTTCAGCGGAAAATGAAAAAATCTGTCATTTTGAAATCTTAAGGCTGTTACAAACCCCATATGACTGACTTTCTTCCACTGGATTTACACAGAATGTTCATGCTGCTTTTTTCCATAGACTGGAACAATATTGTGGCCAGGGGTTTTAAAGCTCCTAAAAGGACAAAATGCACCGTAAAGCAGTCATACATCTATATTCTAAGTCTTCTGAAGTTATACAATCGTTTTGTGTCAGAAACAAACCAAAGTATTTTTCCCCGCACTGGCATGTACACTACACCTCGGTCAGGTATTTATTTATTTAGAGCTTAATGCTTAGTAAGAAAGCATTAAATTAATTAAAAGTGACAAGAAAAACATTAACAATGTTAGAACATATTTCTACTTCAAGTATGTTTTGTTGTTTTGAATATTCATCAAAGAATGCTTTTGCCATCTCTGGAATAAATTGCATTTTAAAATACTTATTGTAACAGAAAACAGCTTTGATTAATGGAAATCATATTTCATAACATTACTGTTTTTGCTGACTTTTTTTGTTTGTTTGTTTTTAGATTAAATCAACTTCTGTAATGTTATGTTGTTGATTCAATCACATAAAATAGTATCACAGTTTATTTATATATTGCACATGAAACACAATTTAGGGTCAAGCCACCCTGTTTAACATTTATTTCAAATTCATATAACTTCCCTGCATCCATAGAACACAAAAGGAGAAAGTGTGAAAAATGTGCTAGTTGCTCTTTTCCATGCATTTATAGTTGGAGGAAAACAAACACAAAACTGTCCATGGGCGTGACAATAATACATTGGGACTGAAACTTTCAAGCTTCATAAATTACATAAAAGCATCATGGAAATAGCATTAAGCAGCCCATACATCTTAAATATTTTAATCACACAAACATGACTTCAAAAGACTTGGAATGTAATGCTAAAGTAATAGACTACTTTTATAATTCTTTAATTGTGCTTTGTTTTTGACAGCCGTATCCTCATTTATGTTTATTAATTTGAAAAGTTTCCAAGATATTATTTAGAAGAAAATAAGGCATGCAGGTTTGGAACGACATGAGCGTGAGCAAATAATGACAGAATTTGTATTTTTGGTGAACTACACCTTACTGCATGTGTGTGTGTACCTACTTAACCATATTTTGGGACAAATTTGTACCCAAAAGTGAGCTAAACCTGACAACATCTCCAAAAACCTCCCTTAGGGGACGTCCTCATTTGTAAAACTGGTATAAAAATAAAGTAAACAAAGTTTTTTTTTAAATTGTAAAAATGCAGAAAGTTTCCTGTAAGGGATAGGTTTAGGTGTAGGGCGATAGAAAATACAGTTTGTACAGTATAAAATCCATTACGCCTATGGAATGTCCCCATTTAGATAGCCAAGTAAACATATGTGTGCGTGTGTGTGTGTGCTATTCTGTGCATTTGTCAGTAGAGATTCTGGGGAAATTCAAACAGGGGATAGCGCTGTGCTTTTAGGGCTGCAGCCCCAGTCCCTTTTCTCGCTCTGCACCAGCAATGACACGGGCAGACAGAGTATTTAATGAGAGGACAGCGGAGCAGAGCGACTATATGGATTTCTTGCATTTTGAGTCAAACAACATGCGCAGAAACAGAAGGTGATGCAACAGTGGAATAGTAAAATCCCAAAAGTTCAGCTGCAACAGGCAAAGATTTGTGACAGACATGTTGTGCCTGATCATTTTACTAGAAAAACTAAGAAGAAGAGATATTGAAGACCCTGACAGCCATTTTTCTTTTAAAGTTAGTTTTATTCAGCCAAATGAATAAACATCGATGAGATTAATCTAAGCATTTAAGAAGAGAAAACAAAGACAATTAAATTCTCAGAGTGAAAAGGTGCCTTGAGAGCAAATTGTTTGATATAGCAACAATATTGAATAATCACAAAATACAATTAAGTTCAGTTACAGTATGTTCATGCATTTTAGTTTCATTCCTACAGGCTCTCAGAGAGAGAACCGTTTTTGCATTGAAGCCAATAAGATACTTATGGAAGATTGTTTCCTCCAGTGAATAACAATTTCAAAAGGTTAATTGTAGCTTTTTATCTCACTTATTTTTTTTTTTTACTTTTTTTTCTCGCAATTGGGAGCTTACATCCTGCAACTGTGATGTATTTTTTTTCTCAGAATTTCAAGATTCATAATCGTGAGTTATTTATAGAATTGTGGGATACAGACTTGCAATTCTGACTTTTTTTCCCGCAATTCTGATCTTTTCCTCGCAATTCTGAGTTATTTTCTCAGAATTTTGAGAGTTAAACTCGCAATTCCGACTTATGAAGTCCAGTTCTGAGGACAAAATGTGAAATAAATGTGTGAAATAAAGTCACAATTGCTAG
>NW_015550211.1:0-549 GCF_001515605.1 Sinocyclocheilus anshuiensis
TGTGAGCAACTAATCATTTCTATGCATAACTCCATATTATGTATGCAACCCACATGTGACTATCAAGTTTTAATCATTTATTGTGTATGTATTTTGAATAACTATTGAATAGTTTATAGGTTCCTATTCATGTTTAGTATGTGTGTGTTTGAATCTTCTTGCTTGAAACGTTTCTTCCAATCAATTCTTTGTCAAATGTATCATATTCTTGTTATAGAAATCATCGTTTCTTCCAATCAATTCTTTGTCAAATGTATCATATTGTTGTTATAGAAATCATGTCCAAAATTATACTCTGCAAGAGCGTGAAAACTCGGACCATGTGACTGATAAGATAACATTTGATTTATGAATTGGGAGGAGAAATATACAACACCCCAAGCAAAGACGACGTCTAATTGGTCAAAACACCATTTGGGAGGTGTCCAAAAGCCCAGTTTAAATACTCAGGACACCATCAAATCACTCTCTTCTGCCCTTTTTTTGCCTTTTTCTAGTCACTAGTCACCTTTTGCGCTCTTTGAGCGTGCTCTGGCTTACACGCCAGCT
>NW_015550212.1:0-135 GCF_001515605.1 Sinocyclocheilus anshuiensis
GAAAAGTCAATTTTTAATTTTACGCAAAATGCAATATCCGCCGAGCTATTCGTGACAAACGCCAGTTTCCCTTTTCTGCAGAATGCGATATATCCGCTCAACCAATCACAGCGCACCATTCCACGCACTGTAAAC
>NW_015550212.1:686-835 GCF_001515605.1 Sinocyclocheilus anshuiensis
TATGTTCATGATGAAATTTTCTTTTATTGTTGTAATTAATTTATAGCATTAACAAGATGACCCGTTGAATTCTTTTGGGAGCGATGACTGATTGAATGTATTTGTAGTCCAGTGCCTGTATATAAGATTAGTATTGACCAAGTTCAGAG
>NW_015550213.1:0-545 GCF_001515605.1 Sinocyclocheilus anshuiensis
GGCCTTTTTGCCGCATATAGGCGTATCAGTGTGTATTTTTACCACCTGGAAATTCAATATTTAAGTTCTGTCAATATTATATACGTTTAATCATCTCAGCTTTACATGCTAACGTTAGCTTCGAAAGTGTTCACATAGGCTAACGTCAGCAGCCGTACGGGACAACTTCAGAAAAACGTTTTAAAAGGTAAACTTTTCATAAAATGTAAGCATTACGAGATACACAGTGGTTACGGTACCTAATGTCTACAAATATAAAAGTATAAATACCTTTTCGACCAACGAAAGCGAAAACTCAAGGCCGTGTCTGAGGAACACAGAGGACCGTTAACTGTCACTACGCAGCTGAGCGTTGCCATGGATACATATGCTGCGTGCCCTAAAGTGATGTCATTCGATCATGTGCTGCGTGCCATAAAGTGATGTCATTCGATCATGTGCTCATTTGAGCGACACTTGCT
The DNA here is from genome assembly GCF_001515605.1 of Sinocyclocheilus anshuiensis. Lineage (NCBI taxonomy): Eukaryota > Metazoa > Chordata > Actinopteri > Cypriniformes > Cyprinidae > Sinocyclocheilus > Sinocyclocheilus anshuiensis. The sequence continues at coordinate 462 of NW_015550213.1, forward strand.
TATAGCCACATTGTGACATAGGCTACATTACATTTATTTTATTTTTTTGAGCTGCACATGGTATAGCAGTCTTAAATGCAATAA
>NW_015550214.1:0-241 GCF_001515605.1 Sinocyclocheilus anshuiensis
TGAGGTTTTACCTGCACAGCACTTACTCGCTGGCCTCCGTTACACACAGAAGCAGCTCCGGGCTGGTGACGTATGAGTTCAGCGTTGCGCATGCGCCGGTGAGTCTCGTGAAAACCAACATTTGTTAACAGGAGCAAAGGAAGCAAAGAAAAACCAGTCTCCTCTTGGCTTATATCGAAATCCTCTGACATTCTTCTTTACAAATCCTCGTTTTGTACTTCTAATTCTTGACTGTTGTTTT
>NW_015550214.1:339-537 GCF_001515605.1 Sinocyclocheilus anshuiensis
GTTTTCCCCTCTTTCATGTGTTAAAAATAAAAAAAAATACAAATAAAACAAAAATCCAGAATGAATAAAGTATAAATAATAAATAAATAAAATAAAGGAATAAATAAGGTATAAAATAAAAATACCTGAGCTAAACTCGGAGCCCACTCCCACTCGTAAACGAAAACTGAAACTAAGACTAAAACTATTGGTCAAAAA
>NW_015550215.1:0-153 GCF_001515605.1 Sinocyclocheilus anshuiensis
GCATGCATTTAATAAAATTAGAAAAATGCATTTACAAAGGTAAAACGAAAATGCCCCTGAAATCATTTTGAGTCAAATGTCAGCTCGTATTATGAAGGCTAATTCTTGATCAGAATTTTTGATTATTGATCAGAAGGTGCTCCTACATTTTTT
>NW_015550215.1:353-520 GCF_001515605.1 Sinocyclocheilus anshuiensis
GCACATCAGGGAGCCGTATCAATATGCGGGGTATTGAAATCGCATTTGAATAAGCGCTTGCTGTTCCATTTCACTTTCGATATATTTATATAATAATTATATATAATTATATAATTATTATATATAATTATTAGGCACGTTGATATTCTGATCATATTTTTTTCCAA
>NW_015550216.1:0-936 GCF_001515605.1 Sinocyclocheilus anshuiensis
TGACAAAGATTTTTTATCTTTGCCCACTTTGGCCTAAATATCTGCGATTATTTTTTGTATATTTTGTTACCTTGAAAGGCTTTGTCTTTATAATATAGAAATTAGCTGTAATGCTCAGACAGCTTGCAAAATGGTAAAAACTGACATGACAAAGAATCGTGATAAAATCATGAATCGTGATATTTCTTAAAAAAAAAAAAAACGTGATATAATATTTTTGCCATATCGCCCACCCCTAAATGATACTCTAAATAAGAAACTAAATCTGCCAGCAGGTGGCGGTAAATGTTACACCTCTCATGTTACATGTTACACCTCTCCTTATCTCCTTGCAATGGCTACCAGTTGGGGCTCGCATCAAGTTCAAGACATTGATGCTTGCATATAGAACAGCCTCAGGCTCAGCATTCGCCTACTTCCACTCACTATTACGAATCTACATCCCCTCCAGAAGTCTGAGATCCACTAGTGAGCAATGCCTCGTGGTATCATCACAGAGAGGCTCAAAATCACTTTCCAGAACATTCTCGTTCACCATTCCTGGCTGGTGGAAGATCATCCTTGACAATTTTCAAGCGACAGCTGAAAACTCAATTCTTTAGACGCTACTTGACTTCATTCTAAATTAAAAAAATAAATAAATAAACCGTTCTCATTATTTATTCCTTCCCTTTCTAGCTTGTACTGATTTAAACAATGCCTAAAACTTGGTATTGCGAGCATTTCCTGTGACTGTTTGCCTCTTTAAAGGGGTCATATGATGCTGCTAAAAAGAACATTATTTTGTGTATTTGGTGTAATGAAATGTTTAAATGTAACATTTAAAGTTAAAAAAACATTATTTTCCACATACTGTACATTATTGTTTCTCCTCTATGCCCCGCCGTACTTAGTCAGAACTGCCGACATTTTAGTCTAACGTTACTCTCCCAGGAT
>NW_015550217.1:0-820 GCF_001515605.1 Sinocyclocheilus anshuiensis
GAAAGTTATTACAAAAAGAAGGTAAATTTTGGATATGCAATTCCCATTTCTAGCAGTAAGGGTAAGATGGAAGGTTGTAAAAAATGTCCATTGTCCACCTCTATTGATTGACACTGGTCTCATGCCTCTGTCTCCCTGATGTATAAAGTTATTAAAAAAAGAAAGTTAATTTTGGACATGCAATTCCCTTTTTTACCAGTAGGGGTAAAATGGAAGGTTGTAAAAAATGTCCATTTTTACCGCTCTATTGATTGACACTGGTCTCATGCCTCTAATTTCCTGGTGACGAATGTTATTACAAAAAGAAAGTTAATTTTGGAGATGCAATTCCCTTTTCTACCAGTAAGGGTAAAATGGAAGGGGGGTAAAATGGAAGGTTATAAAAAATGTGCATTTTCCCCTCTATTGACTGACACTGGTCTCATGCCTCTGTCTCCCTGATATAAAAAGTTATTACAAAAAGAATGTTAATTTTGGACATGCAATTCCCTTTTCTCCCAGTAGGGGTAAAATGGAAGGTTGTAAAAAATGTCCATTGTCCCCCTCAATTGATTGACACTTTTCTCATACTTCTCTCTCCATGATGTAAAAAGTTATTACAAAGAGAAAGTTAATTTTGGACATGCAATGGCCTTTTTTACCAGTAGGGGTAAAATGGAAGGTTGTAAAAAATGTCCATTGTCCCTCTCTATTGATTGACACTTTTCTCAACCTTCTGTCTCCCTGATTTAAAAAGTTATTACAAAAAGAATGTTAAGAATGTTAATGCAATTATCTTTTCTACCAGTAAAGGTAAAATGGAAGGTTGTAAAAAATGTCC
>NW_015550218.1:0-834 GCF_001515605.1 Sinocyclocheilus anshuiensis
GATAATGACACATCCCTCCCGGATACACTCAACCACTTTTATTCAGGGTTTGAAATGCAGAATGAAACACCTGCACAAAAACTGCCCATACCTCCCAACGACCAGGCGCTCTGTCTGTCCCCAGCTGACGTTAGGAAGACCCTATCTAGGATTAACCCACGCAAGGCTGCGGGTCCTGATGACATACCTGGCCGTGTATTGAGAGACTGTGCTGCACAGCTGACAGATGTCCTAACAGATATCTTCAACACCTCGCTGAGCCAGGCAGTCGTCCCCACATGTCTCAAATCCACAACAATCATACCGGTACCAAAGAAATCACCTGTGTCCTGTCTAAACGACTACCGTCCCATAGCACTGACTCCAATCATGATGAAGTGCTTTGAGAGATTAGTCATGCACAACATCAAAACCAGCCTCCCCAACATTCCAGTTTGCATACCGTCCAAACCGCTCTACAGACAATGCAATTTCCTCCACCCTCCACCTGGCTCTTACCCACCTAGAAAATAAAGAATCCTATGTTAGAATGCTGTTCATCGACTTCAGCTCAGCATTCAACACAATAATCCCACAACAGCTCATCAATAAACTAAACCTGCTGGGCCTTAGCAATTCCCTCTGTAATTGGATCCTGGACTTTCTATCTGGAAGACCTCAGTCAGTCCGTGTCGGCCACAACACCTCGAGCACTACCACACTGAGCACAGGTGCCCCACAAGGCTGTGTGCTCAGCCCGCTGCTCTTCACGCTGCTGACAACAGGTGCCCCACAAGGCTATGTGCTCATCCCGCTGCTCTTCACGCTGCTGACCCACGACTGCACTGCCAAGTT
>NW_015550219.1:0-139 GCF_001515605.1 Sinocyclocheilus anshuiensis
GTGAAATATTATTACAATTTAAAATAACTGTTTACTATTTTAATACAGTATATTACTCCATTACTATAGTCTTTAGTGTCACATGATCCTTCAGAAATCATTCTAATATTCTGATTTGGTGCTCAAGAAACATTTCTTA
>NW_015550219.1:403-526 GCF_001515605.1 Sinocyclocheilus anshuiensis
GTTGATATGATTCTTTAGGGTCTTAATGAAAAGTCTGTAACATAGTTTGGTTAAAATTTCTCAATGCTCAATGGTGAGAAACCTTTTTTTACCCTGTCAAAAACAGCTCTTTTCAGATCAAGC
>NW_015550220.1:0-774 GCF_001515605.1 Sinocyclocheilus anshuiensis
TGCTGATTGGGGAGAACGGAGGTGCGCTCACTCTTGCCCAGGGCAGGTAAGATTGCAACTCAAGGTTGGCAGTCATGCATATGCTCTGGAACAGAATAATATCGCGTCCACATCGCAGGCTTTGCGATTAGGAAATCGCAACGTCTCAAATTGCGATTTCGATTCGATTTCGATTAATCGCACAGCCCTAATTCAGAATGCACAATCTTTTCTGCCACATTTGACGTGCTTGGCTGGGGTTCGCCGTCGCATTCACCGTCTTCTGTCTGCACAGAACTGGACTCTTTAATTTTCTTTGCGCTTGAAAACAAAAAATTATCAAGCGTTTTCTGCTCAGACTGGAATTTTCGCTTTTTTGCATCCATTTGCATCCACAGTACAGTAAAGAAAGAACACCATTTAAATCTAATGCGTCAATTCTCTTTATGCAGCATCTCTTTCTCTCACGAGTGTGCGTGTGATAGAAAGCGACAGAGGGCGCTGTCAGCTATGTGACGGTATTTAATGCGGACTGACCAGGCATTGAAATGATATCTGCGCTTAATTTATTCTTTGCATCTAACTCAATCACCGGCGAGTAAAATCGGAAAATTTACTATCCATTGGCTAATTAAAGACATTTTTTAGTCGCCTAGTGGGAAATTTACTCGCATATGCGAGCGATTTACTCGCATTGTAGAGGGTTGATTATTGTAGGTTAAATGAGTCCTGGTAGGAATGCACATGTCTAGAAACTGATATAAGAAGTTACAGTCTCTGTGAGCTCGTCCAGAT
>NW_015550221.1:0-555 GCF_001515605.1 Sinocyclocheilus anshuiensis
GTTTTTGTTCAGTGCACGGCGCTCGCTGACTGAATTCAGCTCTCATGCGAATTCTCTCATCATAAACAAAGTGCAGATGTACGTATGATGTAAGAGATTAATTCATAAAACCGTGTATAGACAGCTTTACTGATTATAAGGGGAGTTTTTTGAGAGTGCTTAAACTCGCGCTAGACTGAAGTCAGGCATACTGTTCTTTGACAACGTAACGTTAAATGTTCTTTGCTCACTTTCTCTATATAATTTATTCACTGTTTGAATAAATTTGGAAGGTACAGGTAATAAAAAAATGAATTCATTACATCCGTGAACATGATTCGGACATCTCTGGATGGTGAAAACGACATCTCCCATCGTTCCACTCTCCTTCATAGCATCAACAAGCTTCGCCTTTGTTATTGTTTTGAAAATGCAACCTCTAGCTGCAAAAAGTTACATTATAAACAAAAGTCCATCTCTCCCATTGGAATGAAAAAAAAGGTGACCTCTGCTCTGTAAACATCCATGACCGTATTTCTCTTTTGAAAATAACAAATGGAAATAGATCGCAAAAGT
>NW_015550222.1:0-468 GCF_001515605.1 Sinocyclocheilus anshuiensis
GTACCATTTGATATTCAGCAGATCTACAGCCTGAAGGAAACATAAGTTTCTTAGTTCAAACACACATTTGTAAAAGGTGCAAATTATACTTAATGTATCAATTAATAAGACTAAGTTTGATACTTGCATGTCTCGCCTGTTTGAAAGAGAGTCCTGATGCTCTTTGGGGATCCAGTAGGTTGGCTGAAGTTAGGTGATGAGAAAGAACCATTTTGAGTCAGAGGATCTTGATGAATGGAAAGACTAGGCACGAGGCCTGGCACGAACTTAGGGTGTCCTTAGAAGCGTTCTAGCTCACATCCTCATCTTCTCAGAATCTAACCGAACCGCAGACTGACTGGCTATGTGTTGGAGCCCACCGGGCACACCCGCACCGGCTCAGGCTCTCGACACGGCCCGCGATCAGAAGGTTTTAGCAGAAGACTTAGCAGAAGAAAACAGCACAACAACCTGGGCGGAACTGCGCGT
>NW_015550222.1:741-1286 GCF_001515605.1 Sinocyclocheilus anshuiensis
GGTGGGGTTATATTAACTAGTGATCTATCATAACACAGACACAAAACAAAACTCAAAAGACAATATACAAGAACAGTCATGGTATACACAATGTACTGAGGAGATGCGTGTTCATTCACAGAAAGGTTTTTCTATGAATTAATTAGAGAAGAGATATGCGTGTTCATTCAAATAAAGGTTTTCCTATGAATTAATTAGAGAACAGTCCATTTCTCTTGGCATTATGTGTCTTTCCTATGAGGAAAATGAGTGAGTTTCTCTGCCCACATTCCTTTGGGCAATAAAACCAGTAATATCAGCATTGGTTGCCATGGAACCAGAGGCCTGTTCTGCCTTTCTGAGGTGTTAGATGCATTTAGGGGGAAGGGTCCATAGACCCTCATAGCTGTTTGTTGACTGAGGGGTGTTACAGAGTATTTGTTAAACAGAACAAACAAAAATTGTGTCTGATTGGTCCAGACGCTACAAATATCCCCCGTTTCGAACGTTGTTGTTCGTCGAATAGACAACAGCGAGTGACGTCAAAGGTGCAGAACAATCAGACA
>NW_015550223.1:0-1775 GCF_001515605.1 Sinocyclocheilus anshuiensis
TATAGATCCCTATTAGTGGCTCTTTATTTCTTTTTATTAATTCACAATTTGTAAACTGATGTTTACGGTTCATTTTTAGAAATATCAACAGCATTTGTATTAACTATATTCACTGAATTTAATCAAAAAATTGAGAATTGAATCAAGAATTGAACTGAATCAAATCGAGAGTTTGTGAATCAGTATGTAACTGAATCTGGACATCTGTATGGATACCCAGCCCTAACTCCCTCATTTACATGTTGCACACAGAAAAGTAAAAAGAAATAAATAAACAAATCTGTAAATAAATACATGGGAATAAATAAATACAAAATAAATAAATAACCACATGAAACAAAAACATTGAAAAATAAATGCATAAATGTAATAAATATAAAAATAAATGAAAGAATAATTACAAGTTAGAAAGAATAAAAATAAATTTAAAATTACCGAAAACACAAATGAAAGTAATAATAAAAAAAATACAGTCAGGATTAAATTGTATAACAAATGAATTATATTCGTTTTATCAAGACATGTATTTCTTTATTTTCCTATTGTTAAATCTATTTAATTAACTATATATTTATTTATTTTTAATTTCTGCATGTTTGAGCCTCCATAGAGTGAGCTTCTGCATGAAATGTACAGCTGTTGTTAAAAGCAGTAGAAACTTCGTTAAATGCTTCAAAGATAATTGTGAGTGCATTACTCTGTCAGGTGCTTCTGCGCTTGAAATGTGTTTTCCCCAGTGAATAACTTCATACTATGGATGCAAGTAAAAACTATTTCAACAATTAATTAATTCTTCAATTATTTATTTGATTAATTGGACAAAAAAACAATTATTTTGTGTATTTGATTAAAGTGTTGGCTATTCTGCACATTAAGTACAAAAGAGTTAAAATGTAAACATTACATTTTGGGGGAAAAAACAAACAAAAAAAAAACAGTTTGTTTAAAAAAAAATTGTAGAACCTAAATCTTACCAGTCCTTGCTTACGGCCATACCACCCTGTCTGCGCCCGATCTCAGAATAAAGAAAATAAAGACATACAAAAGATAAAGGAAGTGGAGGGAAAACTGAAAGAAATAGAAGAAAAAGAATAAAAAAGAATACACCCCTTGCACTAAACAGATCCTCATAGAAACTCTTTATTTCTTTTAAAATCTTTTCATTCCCTTCTACAATTTCCCCATTTTTCCCTCTTATTTCTCTTATCATTCCAGCTTTCCCTCTCTCTTTTTCCAGATCAAAAAAAAAAACTTTGTACATTTTTCTCCCTCCGCCACATATTTTGCTTTGCTTCTTAACCTCGCCCCCTCATATTCTTTTTCTTCTATGTTCAGGCAGAACATTGGATGGGATGACAAATTGCCAGAGGTGTATGCCCAAACCTGGAAGCAGTGGTGGCAAGACCTTCCAAAGGTGAGGGAATTCAAGGTTAATCGATACTTGGTTTCAAAAGACTAATTTAAGGTTAATCGATACTTGGTTCCAAAACACTTTGAAAATATCAAAATGGCCCAGATGCACCATTTTTGTGATGCAAGCGATATTGGGTATGGAACAGTGTCTTATCTTAGATTGACTAGTAGCAATAAAGTTCATGTCACCTTTATCATGGGCAAGGCTCGGGTTGCTCCTTTGAAGGTGATGACTACACCACGGATGGAGCTCACTGCCGCAGTTCTGGCTGTACGTATGGACAAGATATTGTCTGAAGAGCTGCATATGGAGTTGCCGCAATCTCTGTTCTGGACAGATAGCATGACCATCCTGAGGTATA
>NW_015550224.1:0-147 GCF_001515605.1 Sinocyclocheilus anshuiensis
GTAAGGGGGTCTGAATACTTTCCGTACCCACTGTATATATAATTTGTGTATGTGTTACGGTATAATTAACAAGGTCATATTCAGAAGACAATGAAACCGAAACCAAATAGCGTTGAAACAGGAAGTGAAGTAAACAGAAGAGAATGA
>NW_015550224.1:547-1118 GCF_001515605.1 Sinocyclocheilus anshuiensis
CAGAGATTTCGCTTTCCTTGGACATGACAACCTATTTTCACAAATATATATGACTCGGCCTGGAGGACAGACGCAAGTAATCGCACACGCTCAGTCGATCTCTATCTCATTCACTGTCTGTTTAGGCTTGTTAAGTGCTCCGTTATCAGCTGTAGAAGTTGTGGCTGTATCAATAACAGACCACTAGATGTTTGCAGGGAGCCATGTAGAAATGTAAAGGAACGATGCGTGATTCTGCTCTAAGTATAAGTTACAAGTTTGTGAAAGGACTTCCAGTGCCAGGTAAACGTAAAGCGGATTATGAATATACTTAAGATTCACAAATACCAAAACAACGTGTCTACACCAGACGCGAGTGGCGCGATTTGACAAAAGCAAATAGAACCCAGTGATGTTCTCTGCTGTGGATGCGACGCGACGCGACAAATCCATGACCATAAACTGATGCCCCATTCTATTTCTGATGAACTCCAGCGCTCTGACACAAAAAAACATTTCAAATATTCATGAGAATCGTGAAAAAATAGTTTCCTCAAAAATATTAAGCAGCACAAATGTTTACAACATTGAT
>NW_015550224.1:1895-2146 GCF_001515605.1 Sinocyclocheilus anshuiensis
CCACAACAAATTCCTTGTGTTTGCGCACACTTAAGTGGTGAATAAAGCTCATTCTGATTCTGATTCTAATAAGAAAGCACCCCTACAACAACTTCTGAAAGTGAACGGTATGTGTTTTACTCGAGCATTACATAAAAATGTAATTTTAACATTAGTGTAATCATTTTAACATGAGTTTAGGAACAAAAATAATAAAAAGGAAAAATAAAACTGCTTAGTATTTACTCTTTGAATTCAATATGCACTGATTC
>NW_015550225.1:0-694 GCF_001515605.1 Sinocyclocheilus anshuiensis
TGTTTATTAGAATTAATCTCCAATCTGTCTACAATATAGTGCTATACAATAACTGCACTCAGACCCATGACCCATGACCGTTATCTATAATAACGGGAAAACATGTCGTTTTTATGACAAAATATGTCGTTATTACGAGAAAAAATATGTAGTTTTAACGAGAAAAGATGTCGTTTTAATGAGAAAAGATGTCGTTTTAACGAGAAAACATCTCGTTATTACGAGAAAAGATGTCGTTAAAACGAGAAAATATGTCGTTTTAATGAGAAAAGATGTCGTTTTAACGAGAAGAGATGTCGTTAAAACGAGATAAGATGTCATTAAAACGAGAAAAGATGTCGTTTTAATGAGAAAAGATGTTTTAACGAGAAAAGATGTCGTTAAAATGAGAAAAGATGTCGTTTTAACGAGAAAAGATGTCGTTAAAACGAGAAAAGATGTCATTAAAACGAGAAAAGATGTCGTTTTAACTAGAAAACATCTCGTTATTACGAGACAAGATGTCGTTATTACGAGACAAGATGTCGTTTTAACGAGAGAATAAACATGTCGTTATTATGAGAAAATATGTCGTTTTAACGAGTAAACGTCGTTATTACGAGAAAATGTCGTTATTACGAGAAAATGTCGTTTTAACGAGAAAACGTCATTATTACGAGAAAACATCTCGTTATTACGAGAAAAGATGTCGTTT
>NW_015550226.1:0-7641 GCF_001515605.1 Sinocyclocheilus anshuiensis
TTTGTTGGGTAGAGAGCGGAGGTTCGCCAGATGGATGCTAGGCAGAGCCGTTCTGAATTCGCGCTTCCTGAGCTTCACGAGCGCGCCGGCTCCCTTCCCCCGTCTGCGTGTCCTGAAGCGCTTGATCAGAGCAGCTGCTCCGCCAACTACAACGTTCAGCAAAACGTCCGAGTAAACGAAATCTGGTAGAAGATTGTGTGGTGTGTTCTGCCGAATGTTTGGAGAAGGGTTGTCCATTCACAAAACATAAAATATCAATTTTATTTCAATTTTCGTTTTTGTGTTTCAGAGGAAAAATCAATGTTAAGGATGTGACATCTCTCCGTTACAGACTGTTCTGAAAGCAGAATTTATGCAAACGTGTATGAAATGCTTTAAAAACTTTATCAGAGATGTCTAGAGGGTATTTAATAGAGCTGCCCCCCCACTTAAGATTTTTCTAGTTACTAGTAGTCGTTCATTTATGTCATTATTCAACTAATCGCACGTTTATATTAAATTAACATCTATAATCCGTAATGAGCCTTAAAGGGGTCATATGATGCAATTTCAATTTTCTGGCCCATGTGTGACAAACCGGTTTTAGGGTGAGTTCTGGCTTGTTGCGTGCGGGCCAGATGTGGCCCATGTGTGAGAATCCGGTTTTAGGTTGAGTTCTGGCTTGTTGTGTGTGGGCCAGATATGGCCTATACCAGGTGACCAGATGTGCCATTTTCCGGGGACACGTCCTGGCAGATTTCTAAATTGCCTAAAATAACCAGGTGTTGGCTGTTTGCAGACTGTGCAGATCGATCGTTATATGACATTTAAATACCGTGAGAGCTATGGAGAGCAGAGCAGACGGCTCCTTATGCTTTCAAATCACTTTGATGTCAAACAACGATCGATCTGTGCAGCGCATACAGCCAAAACCTGGTTATTTTTGGCAATTTAGAAATCTGCCAGGACGTGTCCCAGGAAAATGGCAGGTCTGGTCACCTTACTTTACCAGCCAGTGGTTCTCAAACTTTTTTGAGTACTGGACCCCCATAATATTTCAGGACATCTTATCCGTGCTGGTCGCTGAGGAATTACATAAACTTCGCGCTGTGGATTGCCGGATTGGCTTTCACCATGGAAAGAAGCGGAGTCCAGCCTGTGGTTGCCGCAACCTGCTGCTTCGTCGAATCTGCCGGCCGCCCCGTTCTCAAGCCCGCCCGCCGCCGCTCACTCAAGCCGGCCCGCGATGCAACGCAATGCGTAAAAAGACAGAATAAGTCATTATAATCCGTAATTATGTCCCCACTGGATGCAACAACTGCCTCGTTTATAATGGGTTTTAATGTTTTTGTCTCGTCACTCCGGCCGGGGCATGGCATCACAATATGGTAAGGGGCGTAACATTTCCGTCAAAGCTTGAGGTATTCGGCCAATCACAACACACTGGATAGCTGGCCAATCAGAGCACACCTCGCTTTTCAGACCGATGAGCTTTGTAAAAATCTATGCGTTTCAGAAAGGCGGGGCATAGAGGAGAAACAATAATGTACAGTATGTGGAAAATAATGTGTTTTTTGAACCTTAGCTGCAAGCACTGAATTAAAGTAACAGCGCATTGTTTGTACAGTAAATATGAACATGGATTGACACGAAAATGTAGTAATTACACCATAAATGCATATTATTAAGCCATTATATGGCTTTTTGGCTAGGTTTAAAGGGAAAGAACACTTTTAGATAAAGAAGGCAATAATAGATGGCACTCGTGGAGGTAGGAAAACAAAGTTCTTTATGAACCGCATGATTGCTTGTAATAAAGATCTAAATGCCAAAGAAAAGGCAGTAGAGCTGTCTATTTCTGTCAATGGTAAGTTTGTGATAATGTAAGAAAAGTAGTTTAAATGTTTTGCCACTTGCTTGAGCAACTTAATATATAAATCTAGAAGTAAATGCAAAAGTAAAAAGAATTGAATAATGTGTTGCTTATACACTCTCAGAAAAAAAGGTACACGATGGTACAAAAAATGTTCCTCGAAGAACAGTTTTGTACCTTTTCAATAACTGTACCTTAAATGGTACAGGAACGACTTCTGATGATACTGTTTTGTACCTTTTAAGGTACAATTGAAATGAAGGTACAAAATTGTTCTCACATCAAGGGTACATGGGACATTCTACCAGAAACGTACATTTTCACTTGTAAAAATCTTGGGTGAAAAAAATATCTTATTCTTAATTCTGAACGTTGAGTCATATGGAGGACATGTTAATCTATATGAAACACATATCGTGCCATCTCAGCATGTTTTTATGATTGAAATAAATACATTTTTATACGCATTTCACCCCTAAAATGTCAGGCCCTGTCACAGACAAATTTGTATATGTTAGAATGGTTTCCTAATGAATTTCTTTGATACAAATAGCATTTTCTTATTGGTCACATGTCCCTGATTGTATCTAACATGGTTTTGTAATTTCTATAAGGAATATAAGCAACTTTTCGGTCAACTGTAGTACACAAAATCACAGAATACCCCGCCAGGCACTCATATAGTTGTAAAAAAAACTGCCTTTACATAGGAGATTTTTTCAAAAACATAGTAGTGGATATATACTCCAACCTTCATCTACACAGTTACAGAGATTAATTCATCAATATTTCCTCAAATATTACATTTTTATAACATAATTTCCTGTGTGACAGGACTGACCGAGGTGTGACAGGACTGACGGTGCTGTGACAGGACTAACTTTATGGATTTCGTTGATGCCGAAAAAGTTATGTTTTGTGTTCTTTATTTAAGTTTTGATAAGCATTCCTATTTTAAATTATTATTATAATTTTAATGTTAATGTAATATTAATACTAATATACTACATAGGCCTAGGTAAAAGAGGGATCAAATTCAAAAAATTTGTTGATGAGCATAAAAAGCTTCAGATTTACAGTGTAATGTCTATTTATTCAAATAATGTTTTACTATGGCATGCGTTAAATACATATTATATGCAATAAAGGTAATAAAAAACAACAATGCCATTCATTTGTAAGGCAGTGTCACAGGACTGTCAGGCCCCGTCACACAGGGATGTGACAGGGCCTGATGTGACAGGGCCTGACGGTCGGCCATTTTAAACTGCCATTACTCAGCCTGCTAGCGTGCTAGCATAAAAACTGTTAACATGCAATCAAGGAATTTTAGTAACTTTTTTAGACATGTTTTGGATTTTAAAAAAAATATTTTCTGGGATGTTTTACCGTGACAGGTCCTGACCCTTTAGCTCGTCGTCCTCAAAGAAAATCATACAAAAACAAGCTTAAAATCATACAATTCAATGACAGAACTCACCCTTGATCAGTGTCAGCTTCACCTCAGTCAAATTATGTCACTTCCTTTGAGTCATACCTTTAAAGGCGCATTACACACATTTTATGTTGAGTTTTATGTAAACGTGACAGGACTGACCGAAAACATGGGGACAGTTGTAAAATAGAATTTATTTGTAGAATTTATGTATAATTTCATGTTTTTATTCAGTTGATGTGAAATATAACAACTTAAACTTGTTATTGATGGAGTTTTTATTCTAAATAACAGTTTTTAGCATAACAAAACTATGAAAGCTGTAGGTCCAATTTGGCTGGGGACAAGGACAAGAACAGGATTTGTAATTTGTAATTGTTTTTAATAAATTAAAAAATATCTGAGAACCTAATGAATGACATATTCCTTTACAGAACAACTCACAGAAATCAACCATCAGTCAGTTTTAGACATTTTTTGGATGTAATACTTTTTATTCACTGTAACAAGTCAAGGACAGATAATGTACATTTCTGGTAGAATGTCCCACGTAAGTGTTAGACAGTTCCCTCTTTATCACATTTGCAAATAACATACAATCTCTATGAATAAAAATATGATTAAATAGTAAAGTTATAAATCATGTCCATATTAAAACATGAAGCAACATTTAAATGTACTTTCATTCATTATCATAAAGTTAGGCTATAATAAAAATACTGGCAAGAACCTGTAAAACTAAGCATGTATTGTGATATTTTATTGTGAAAACTAAATACTTAAGGCAGTTTTTAATAAATGTTTTCGTAGACAATTATGATAAATACATTTACATTTAAATCGTCATTGGTATCCACGCCATTTGGCATTTGCTTTCCACTTCCCATGTCAGATCGCATAAATCCCGCCAAAGTACTGTTTCATGCTTGATTGGTTGCTGTGTTAACGATTAGTCATAGCAACAGGACGATGATTGGTCGAAGTCGCTGCAGCCATTACGGAATTTTCTGTCAGAATGGAGAGCGGGAAGCAGAGGAATTACGACTCCAGTTTTGTCGGCCATGCTTTTCGCTTCTTTTATATCACAACATTTTGATTTGGAGGATTTTCATTATCAGACTACAAGAAGAAGAAATGTAAAGGTGAGTTTTGACTATTTATGTTTGAATCACAAGTCGAAATGTAAATGTTTCAACCCAACGTGAAAACAAGCCAAGTTAAGTTAGCTTATGTAGCTGTACTCAATGCTGTAGCCATTTGTATAGACTTTTTAAAATATTTTAAAGCAATTAATGACTTTAGTATTAATATTACTATTTACTATTAGGCATAGCAACACGACCCTCATTGGCCTAAGTTGCTGCAGCCGTTAACGGAACTTTCAGTCAGAGCGGGAAGCAGATTACGAGCACAACCATGGCTTTGGGCTCTTTATCATCAGAAGAACTTGTATCAAAATTGGCTGGACTGGAATTATCAGATGAAGAGAAGAGGAAATTCAAAGGTGAGTTTTATGTTTAAATTTAACCGTATCAAATTTTACAGGCAGTCAGTCACCCAACATGACATTAGCGAGTGTAATTTAGCTTAATTATGTAGGAATCCAGTGCGAGCGAGCGAATTTTACATTGGTTAATAATAGTGTATTCACTTGTTTGACAACTTGATTTAACTCCACCGACCAGTGCACAGATGACATTTGAGTAATTTATTTCCGTAACATTACCTTAAAGCTGTTTAAACGTCTTTTGTTTGAGAGCCACGCTTTCAATACGCGTCTCGAAACGCTTTTGTCCCTTTCTTTTGCTACGTTCATGTGTTTTTCTAAGAGCGCGCCTTGCCTGCACGACACCTAAACGCTGCACAACTGTTCAATATGTCCATCTGGTCTAGTGCATGTTCACAAAGATATTTTTACAACAATGTAAGCAAACTGAGATACGCGTTCTGTGTGATCTGTCTATCGTGCTCTGTGTTTAAAAGAAAGTGATTACCTGCTTTGGACCTATCTGTGAGTCATATGCCATTCATTCCATTGACGAAGTTTGTTGGAACTGAGCAAATGTGTCTTTGTCTTTTAGATTTTGAGGTTGATGGGGAAACTGTCAGTGCTGGTCTCACGGATCACATGATAGCACAGCTTTTTGATAAGTCTTAAGAAGCAAGTTAAATTTATCAAACTTGTCCAACAACTTAAAGAAGACCAAAGTGATAAACTATCTGAAAGTCCGACTACATCCTCAGCTGTGAGGCAAGTATTAGAACAATATGCTTATATCACTTTATACAGTATGAAGAATAGATCTAATTTAGGCTTTTTATTCATATATACACATTGATCAATGAACATGAACAGAAGCTCAACCATATTTGCTTGATGTGCAAGAACAAAACTAACTGGTTCTTGCAGAAGCTTAAATGTGCTGGTGTAATGTAAGAATGAACCTCGTGGTTCTTGTACATCAAGCAAGAATGTTTAAGCTTGCTTTTACCAAAATTGAATGCTGTAAACATTGTTCACTGATCAATATTGCTATGTGAATAAAGGCCTAAATTATATCTGTGTCCGTCATATAAAATAATTGTTCAGAAGATTTGGATTAAACTGCTTGATTCATTTGAATTTAACAATCTCTTTATGAATCTTTTGAAGCATCAGAGTTTGTTGGTTTGTTGGTTTTCAATGTAAAACTTGATAAAAATGATTTGTGTGTGTATGAGTACTTTTTGAACATTTCCAGTGCATTTTAACAATACCGTGATAATACTGATAACGTAATAATTCACTCAGATTAAATGACAGAATCTTGCAACCTGTAATCTTGTCATTACATGTGTGTTTTGCATTATAGGCAGCTGAAGACTGAGTCTTCCGTTTGTGAGGATGCGATTTTCATGTGATTTTTTTTGAAGATCTTACAGGACCAGTACAAGAAGACCCAACCGGATGCTGCAATAGTGGATGAAAAAATGAGAAACATTTGCTTGGAGGAGGAGGGAAATAAAAAATGGCATTCCTGTTGCTGAAATGTTTCAGAAATATCCCTTTCTTAGGACCCCTTTAGTTGTAAGTAAAAAAAAAAAATCTTATCCAATAGTTTCAAACCTGAATGACTTAAACGTCTCTTGCTGATTTTCATACAATGGCTGCTGATTGTTAATTACTTAAAAACCTTTAAAAAACGATTTTGAAAGCATCAAAAATATTGTCCATATGACTTGTGCATCTTATTTTAATTTTTTTAGTGAACAGCTTACTTTTCACAATACAGTAACCCTAGATGTCCTTTGCACATTTAAGAGTATAGCAAAGAAGCCTGTTCACAATGGCCATGCTTAAATGCTGCTAAAGTGAAAACAATATTTTTGTGTACACAACACAATTTCTCGAATATTGGAACAAGCTTCTATCATTAAAGTGCTAAGTATAGAGCAGGTGAAAGTTTTTCACTGTAGAACAGTGCTGTAACTAACAATAATTTTGATATATCTATGATTATTAAAACAATTCATAATATTATGAGTATTATAAGAAAGTACTTTCTTTGAATTTTTTTTTTTTAAGTTTTGTTATGCACAAGAAAGTCAGTTTGGCACATGAAGGTCAGTAAATGATGTTTTGTGTCTGTGGGTTGAAAAATGCTTAAAGGTATAGTTCACCCAAAAATGAAAATTCTGTCATTAATTACTCACCCTCATGTCGTTCCAAACACGTAAGACCTTCGTTCATCTTCAGAACACAAATTAAGATATTTTTGTTGAAATCGAAGACCTTTCTGACCCTGCATAGATGGCAAAGGAACTACCACGTTCAAGGCCCAGAAAGGTAGTAAGGACATCGGTAAAATAGTCCAAATGACATCTGTGGTTCAACCTTTAATTTTATAAAGCTACGAGAATATTTTTTCTGCGCAAAGAAAATAACAATAATGACTTTGTGCGCAAAGAAAACCATAATTGTTGAATAAAGTCATTATTGTTATTTTCTTTGTGCAGAAAAATATTCTCGTAGCTTCATAACCATCAGTGGTTAAACCACTGATGTCACATGGACTATTTTAACGATTTCCTTACTACCTTTCTGGGCCTTGAACGTGCCAGTTGCGTTGCTGTTTATGCAGGGTCAGAAAGGTCTTGGATTTCATCTAAAATATCTTAATTTGAAGATGAACAAAGGTCTTACGGGTCTATAATAACATAAGGGTGAGCAATTAATGATTTTTTTTTTTTTTTTTCATTTTTAGGTAAACAATACCTTTCAATCATACTCCTTTCTTTTTATTTTATTTTTTTTAAATGTAGAAATGTGCCAAGTTCTGTTGTTTGTTTTTCTTTTGGGGGGGGGGGGGGGGGG
>NW_015550226.1:7992-35107 GCF_001515605.1 Sinocyclocheilus anshuiensis
TTCGATCATATAAGATTTTAAGCGGTCATATGGTCAAGTTACAACGTGCCCCTCAGATGTTACAATGTGTTCCACCTACGGGGCATGTTGTCACATTTCACTTCCATTTTTTTTGAGGGTAAATAAAGAAAAACGTATACACTGTAATTATGAAACAAAGCGACATATTTGTACTAGACAAGTGTAAAATTACTGTGGATAAAAAAATATATATTCTGAACCCCATGTGGATTTACACAAACTGAAAAAGTCAAAAAGTGTTACTTTGCGCCGTTATGGAGATATGGCCGTTCAAAGTTTCAATGGTTTTCCATAGACTTAAGCTTTAAAGCGTTTCATCCAGGTCGCCAGTAGCAAACAATGGAGCACGCTCTGCTGGACAAACTAAGTAATTACACCATTTCAAGCATTTTATCTGCGTTATATGTTCTGTAAAAAAAACTTTTCATATCGGCGGCATATTCGCCGATACCGATATATCGGCGACAGGCTCATATTGGCCGATAATATCGGCAAAACGATATATCAGTCGGGCTCTAGTTTAGAGGCAGGGTTATGGCATAGAATATACATTATGTACAGTATAGAGATTGTTAATAGAAAATTCCCATTAGAACATGGAAACGTGTGGGTGATTTTGCTTTATAAAATGGTAAAAAAAAAAAAAGAATTGTTCTCTCTTTTTTTTATCTGCATTGCAGTTATTCCAGGAAATGGGACGAATGCATGCCGTTACTGATTTAAGCTGGTGTTTCCAGGATTCCTTCAGCAAAATTGTGTCCAGTGTATTGAGGTTGGCTAAGAGGAAATCTGGATGGCAGAAGAGAAGCTGTTCCAGAGAATCTTTGTGGTATGCATGTTTTCTGTTTAGGCTTTTGCTTATTTTGAAAATATGAATTGAATATTGTCTTTATACTCGCTAGGGGTGTAACGGTTCTCGGTAAAAAATATTTGCTCTATTGTATTTATTTGTGCTGTTACTTGTAGGTTTCATTATTTGTTCTTATTTTCTTTATTTTTATTAACCCTATTGACCCTAGAACTATGATACAAACTGAACAATGAGTAATTTGAACCATTACACCTGCTCATTGTATTTTTAGATTTGGATTTCCGTGCTGCTCTGGTTTTACTTCCAGTGATTTTCAGGGAGCGAGTGGACAATTACGTCACAATTGGACAGGTATTATATGCAAATAATTTATAGTAAGATGATATAATTAACTATTTTGGATAAAGTCTAGAGGTACAGTTGTAACTAGTCATTGGGAACATGAATTTAATCCAGATTTACTTCTGTCTTTTGCTAATACTGATTCTTCATTTTGTTCAGGAAGAACCAGCCACACCCTATCCCACTGTACAGATTTTGGGAGCGTCTGACTGGAAACTGGAAGAGAATCTTCAGCACTGTGAAAATGGAGGGATCTGAAATTGGCCAAGCAGTTGGGGTGGAGGATGGCATTCTTTCTGCTTTTTGTGCGTATTTTGTATTGAACCTTGCATATCCCTCACACAACAGGAACACTCTGCTCTTTCTCCAAAGGCATGTGTTGAAGGTATCTGCACCTGGTGATAAGCCATTGCCAACTGCTGTCGTCAGGATTATTAATCTTGTATCCTAGACTGAGAAGATGCCACGACCCTATGCCTGTCCAAAGTGTTCGCGCAGACATTTTACTGTTGTAAAACTAATCAAACATATAGGATTGATTCATGCTCATGAGCATGACTTTTCAATCTGTTGCAGACTTGATGGGTGTCAACATTACTTTTTCAAATATGAGTCTTTCAGGCGTCATGTATATAGAAAACACAGAACTCACATTTGGCAGAAAAATAACAATGTCACTGGAGAGGATGAAATTGACATTAGTGGCAATGAAGTCAACACTGAGTGTAGTGACAATGAAGTCAACACTGACACTGCAGAGGATGCTCCTGAAGATGTTATACTGGATATGAATGATCTTTTGACTAATTTCAGGGGAAATCTAGTTTCCTTCGTTTTGAAATGCAGAGAAAAAAATGTCCTTCCGCAGTCTGTTCAGCAAGAAAACTTGGAAGATGTCAAGTTTCTGTTTAGTTTCTTCAAAGAAAACTATGATTCCTTGCTTTCTTACCATCTACAGCAAAATTGTTTTAATACTGAAGATATTCCTGAACTTTTAGGACATTTGCAGTCAGTTGACTTTTTTGCTGAGGCCTGTAAAGTAATATACAGTACTCTTTGAACAAATGTTCAGAGTCTATCTCATTTGGACATGATAGAACCTGTGCAGCATACTTTAAGGGATGTTAATGGTCATAAGATGTCATAAGATTGTTGAAGTGCTCAAAAAGTACTGCAGCCATGAGGATGTATGGAATTCTATACAGACACAAAACACTCAGCCTAGGGATGAGCATGTGCTGAGGGACTACAATGATGGGATATACTTTAAGGAACATCCATTCTTTGCCAAACATCCTGGTGCTCTACGTCTGCACTTCTATGAAGATGAATTCGAAGTGGTTAATCCACTTGGTTCTAAAAGAAACAAACACAAACTCTGTGCTATCTACTATACTGTTGGTAATGTAGATATAAAATATAGGTCTCAGCTAAAGCATATTCACCTTGCCTTACTGGTCAAGCATTCTTTGTATAAGCAGCACATGGACGATATTCTAAAACCTTTGTTGGATGATTTAACATTACTGTCAATTACTTTCCTCTAATTTTCAGTAATACAAATGTGTATGCTGCTCTGGCTTCTATCTCTGGGGACAATTTGTCAGCACACATGATTGGTGGATTTAGCATGTCCTTTAAAACCAGTTAAACTCTGCGGACCCGGATACGGGTCCAAAATGACGTTAAAAATGTTTATGCTTCACTTACATAGCCTCCGGACGAATCTGTAGACACTGTATGGCAACTCACTCAAATAAGAACGAGTTTTTCAGTGAAGATAAGTATATTCTCAGAACTTCTGAAGTCCACAAGTATCACTTGGATTCTATTAAGGAAAACCCTGCTAACACTGCAGTATATGGTGTTGAGAGAATCTGTCCATTTGATGAACTAAGTTACTTTGATGTAACAAAAGGACTGCCACCAGATATCATGCACGATTTATTAGAGGGCATAATACCTTTAGTAGTCAAATTAGTTTTATGTAAGGCACACAGAGAAAAGCATATGACCATAGAGGAAATTAATCAAGTCAAATCAAGTCACCTTTATTTATATAGCGCTTTTAACAATACAGATTATGTCAAAGCAACTGAACAGCATTAATTAATGCTGAATTGAGTCAATTTGCCATAGGTCAAAATGATCGAGCAAACAAACCATCCCAGCTGTCTGAGAAAATTTTACAGAAATCAAACATTTCAGGATCAGCGTCACAAAAATGGTGCTTATTTAGGCTTTTACCTTTTTTGATTGCACACCGCATTCCACGCAATTCGAAATACTGGAATGTTTATCTTCTGTGTCGAGAAATTGCAGATATTGTTATGGCACCATCAGTAAAAAGAGAAAGCCTTCCTATACTTAACATGAAAGTGAAAGAGTTCTTGCAAGAGTTGAAAGATGTATTTGACATCACACCAAAGTGTCACTATTTAATACATTACGCGATACTTATTTCATCTTATTGTCTGCTGCGTCCTCTTTGGTGCATGCGCTTTGAAAACAAGCATCAGTACTTTAAGAAAGTATCTAGCAGCTGTAAAAACTTAATTAACATCACTTCTTCTTTAAGCAAACGACACCACTACAAACAGTGTTGGGAGTTTTCATCAGCAAGCATGTTGGGTGATTATGAAAAAGTTACTGGAACGAGCATGAGCACTCCATTTACGCCTTTACCCAGCGAGCTTCAAAATGTACTTAAAAGTCACGAAAAATTTCAGTCCATTGATTTTGCAGGTAAAACACTTAGCCGTATGAAAGAGGTTTGTGTAAAATATGCCACCAAAGATGTGTTTGTTATTGATATTGTGCATACAGAAGAAGTTCCTTTATTCTTTCAGATTAAGTATGTTTTATACGTAGATACATTGTGGATACTGTGTGGAAAACTGTTGCTCCCACAATCGTTTGATTGTCATTTTCATGCATTTTATGTTTCATATGACAAGGACTGGTTTTGTATGATGCCAGGAGAGGAACTGGATTACCAGGCACTTGACCTTTATATGGTTGATGATCTTTTGTATGTAGGAACCAGATATGCATAGTCACTAACCTACAAAACATTAGTTTTGTGCACAACTCATTACAATGTTTTTGATGCTTTTGCAAAATTTCATTTAAAGTTAAGTAAATTAAATGAATAGTATGTTAAGTAAATGCAAGGTTATTGTGTGGGAAAAAAGTATTGTGTACAATTTGTGAAAAGTTTGTTTTAGATTGGAAAATGTATTTTGTATACTGTAACATTTTTGTGAATGTATTTTGTGAAATGTTTTGCAACAAATGGAGAAATGTTTTTAAAGAAGGTTACATTTTGTTAAAATATTTTTGAAATCTTTATTGTAAACTGAAAATATGAATTTACACAAAAGGAAATATTTTACTGTAAACTGGAAGAAATTGTTTAAACATGTATTTGATCATTAAAGTTACTGATATTAAATTGATGCCTTTTGGGTTCAGTTGTTGAATGTGCATGTTATTCAATAGGAAAATGGCCTTTAATAGTTCTTGACGGAACATATTTGCCACAGTTAAGGTACAAATGGGCTTGTCACTGGGGTGGTACCTTAAAGGACAGAATTTGTACCTTTGATGAAGGTACAATATTGTACCAACAAGTTTTAAAAACTAAAAGGTACATTTTGGTTCCCCATGGTACAAATCATGTCCTTTAAGGTACAAATTGTAATGGTACAAATGTGTTCCTTTATATTAAGGTACAATTCTGTACCCTTAAAAGGTACTGCCCCAGTGACAAGGGTTTGTACCTTCTTTGGTACAAATTTGTACCTTTTTTTTCTGAGAGTGTATTTATTGTGCTTAAACATGTCTGTGAAAGATTGTATTACTGTACTGTGTAAAACAAACAAAAAAAAAAAACAATTGCAATGCTGAAAAAGCATTTTCAGTGAGAATGTTTGGATTTGAAATCAAAATAATGGATAAATGTTGTGTTTGTGGTAAACAGCCACAGATCAGTAGCGGACTCCTGTGTGAAAGCACAGTCCGTGCTGCTTCCCCTCTCACAAGAGTCACCTAAGAGGGGAATTCCCCCCATTTTCAAAAATGAAATTCAGGCCCTGAATAAATGTCTAAAAATCCTGATTGGAGTATCACTTTAAATAGTTAAAAATTATAAAAAGTAGGCTTTAAAAAGATCGGTATCGGTGATCGGTATCGGCAGATACTGCTTTCCGTAATCGGCGATTGGTGATCGGCCTCAAAAGTCCTGATCAGAGCACCCCTACTAAAAAGAGACAGGCATAGTGTGTGTGTGTAATGAACCATGCTGAATGCTGATAAGATTCTCGCCAGAGCCAGGCAAAATACGTTTTCTCTGTGTGTCGGCATCTTTTCCTGAGTAAGTGGAGAAGCTCGTCATCAGATGCCCCCCAACTGATCAGGAATAGGTCTCTGGAGATAACTGTTTTGTCTGACTGCTGATCCCTAGCCTACATAATGACTTAAGAGATATGTATTGACGTAATTAGTGACCTCTGTTAGAGTATAATTATTGGTGTTTTTGACATGTATGCAGAGCGGCCTACGAACTCCATCGCAAGTATTGAAGCTGGCTTCTGCTGATGAAACTGCAAACTATTTTCTTCAGTAAAATTTTCTTTAATTGATCGCATCTCTGACTCCTGGTCTTCATTCATCATATCTGGTCCTTGGGTTTTAACTGTAAATTCCCCTACAGTTAATGGTGGAGGATACGCGGGCAATCGTTCTTCGGTGACATCCCTGATCAATCAACGAAAGAAAGGTAGGAAAGAAAGATTTAATCTTTCAAAATTATTCTTGGTTAGGGACTGTCTGTGGTGGAGGGAGTGTGAGAGAAGGGAGAGCGATACTCACTCAGACGTGAGTGAGGGACACCAGGATTTGTATGAATTTGTTTTGGGTAAACTGGTGTCATAGGTTGAGGTACACCTGTAACGTTAAGTTACTTTGTGTATGTGGAAAAGGTGTACGGGTGTACCACAATTTGTAGTGCTTTCCACTGGGGAGTAAAAGCACAGTCCAGGGGGGGACAAAACACATTCTCTATGTGTGTGGCACTGAGAGCCGTAGAGGCCAGATAGTGCATTGTGTGGCACTGAGAGCCGTAGAGGCCAGATAGTGCATTCTGTGGCACTGAGAGCCGTAGAGGCCAGATAGTGCAGTCTGTGTTGAGGTATATAAAATACAGAGAGAATATAAGACGTTAGAAGGGGGGTTCTAGTCGTAAATCGCTCAACCAACTCTCTATTCCTTCCGTCTCAGACAGGGGCGCCCCGAGTTTAGCGATCAGGTCAGGTCAGTTGGTTAGGGAAAAGAGTAACCAAAAATACTCATATCCATATATATAAGTTACGGCAAGGATTGATTGATCTGGGATGCATCAGGAACAACCCCGAAAGAGCTAAAATTTTGTTTTCATGACCCTAATTTGATTGGACCAGTATATGGAAATTCTGGAATATACTTTGCAGTTTCATCACGCAGAAGCCAAGGGCTATTGGTAAGATTGCCGCCTCAATCTCTTGCTGCTATCATCTTTTTTGGTTTGTGATAGAATATGGCTGACAAATTAGGTAACTTGCTTAGTCCTGATAGAAATAATGAAACAGAAGAGAGCAAATGCTTTAAACAGCTCGGCTCTGAAGCTCTCACCTTAAAGATATTATTTTAATTAATTTAAAGAATGGTCAGCCTGCGCTTTGATTCTGATTGGAAAGTTAAAACAAAAACTTGATTGGCTGCAAAGAAAGAAATAACCAGAAAGATACACATTTCTAAATGCATGTGCCTATTTTCAGATGGGTAAAGTGGCTATTTGTTCAAAATAATCCCAGAAGTAACTGAGTAATGATTTAATCTGATTCTTTGTGCATATAAGGTTTAAATGACAAAGAATTATATCATAAATCTGTTCCAGTCCCTGTATAGTTGTTGCAAGCTCTAATAATATACTGAACATAATTCTGGGTTGATTAAAAGACTGTGTAGGCACAAAAATTGACTGTGGCATTTTGGAAAAACTTAGAAGCTTATGTTTTGCTTTAGAAGATAAGATTGCATTTGACTGCAATGAAACAGTTGTTTTTATCTCATGCGGCCCCCACCATGACTCTGGCTTAAGCTGTAAAAGTAACAGACATGTTCTGAGTGGAAAATTGTTCATTTCTATATTTACTGACGTTTGGGCAAAAGAGTAATTTTACTGTCAGATTGCAAAAATGTAGCCACTCAGCATAATAGCCAAATGCCAATTTCCATTGAAAAATGATTGTTTGCATATGAGATGATAATGTTGTAAACAAGTAACATAAACTGGGGTTTCAGAGTAGCTTTGAAGAAAGCATGCTAGCACGACCCAAAGTTACATGACAGACTGACAGATTTAAAACCATTGTTGAAATTCCAAAGCCATGGCCAGAATTAATTGGTACAAGTTGATGTAAATGTACCGACAAGGACTGCAAAAGAACTAACTTTGAAGAAACCTTTGAGTTGCAAAAATAAGGTAAAATAGAGATGTTTATTTGAAAATGCATTTCATTTCTGGCGAGTTTTAAGCTGGGCTAGTGTAAAACGATAGTAATGAAATTATGTTAAAAGTTAATGAAAATGTATTGCTACCGGTCCTGAATCCCTCAGAGTTCTCTCTCTCATTCAAAGTCAACTAAATGCTGTTATCTGAGCCTGTGTCACAAGTGATAACAAGCTATTTATAGTAAAACACAGTGTTTCAGTTGAAAACCATAGACCCTGAGATGTTAAAGGACATGCTACAAGGAGTTCAAAAATTCTACATTTCAGATTTTATGCATTAAGAGGGCAATTGGTAGTAAAATGTTTAAACTGCCCAATGCATTTAAGAAATAAGAGATTGTAAAAAGACAATAACAATCAAGGGGCTATTGTTGAAGAGACATGAGGTCTTTAAAATCATAATACAGACCCTGAGCTATAGAGGTAATGATTTTGAATAGTTAAACAGTTGTATTGCTGCTTGTTCTATGAGCAATAACTTATGTCTTATTTTTAGTCTCCACCATAATACAGGGCCTGATGGCTCCGGCTACAGAAGTAGCAGAACATTACACTGAATGGATGGGTGTGATATCTAAATTCACTGAGTAACCACAGCATGATGGTTTGAAGATATTCAATTGAATTTAGTAATTAAAATACTGCTCTGATTAACCTGTCTCAATGTTTTAACACTAGTAGGTGGTGTCAGTGGCTCTCATGGTTCTTGAGTGCACCTTTCCTAAGCTGTGGAAAATACCAGATTCTGGAAGAAATCTGTCGAGGATGTTGCAGTTATTATAAAGAGCGGTTATTATATAAGAAAGGTGACTTCTCAATGACGGGTAAGATCTTCTATTGGCCAAGCAGAGGGCAACCTAAGGCAGGGGGTCACTGCCACTGGGCACCTGCCCAGAAGGGAGGTGTTATATGTGAGATGGTAGCGGAGTTGAGCGGATGCTTGATAGGCCTAAAAGCATCGATAAGGGGTAAACTGTAAGAAGTTATAGCAATCTGCCTCAAAAATGTGAGCTCCTCCAGACCTGATCACCAGCAACCGCATTCCTTGATGGCTTGTTTTTCATTGTGACAAGCATCCACAACTTGATGCAACTATGCCAGGGGATCACACCCTGAGGAAAAGGATCTTATATGATGACCATATGACCATATGATGACAGCCATTATTTTGAGACAAAATGTCTTAATTTATATCAGGATCATGAAGTGTTTGCTTTACTGGCAAGAACTGTATGAAAAGTCTCCTATGCAGAGTTATGATGAATCCCTGAATGTATGAGGCTGAGATGATATTGAACTAATATGTCTAAATCATAGTTTTTACTGATGCAGGTCCTTAGGCATGGCATAGGATAATTACAAGACATGGTGGTGGCTAAAGATGAAGACTGCTTTTGCTGAATCAAGAGATGGTTTGGATAACAAAGGTTAAGGGAACTAAGCATTTGAGGTAAAAATTATTTTAGGAAATGCTCCTAGCATAATGCATTTTAAATAATCTAAACTGAGATTTGAGATATATATATTTTACATTTTTAACCTCTTTGAATGATGAAGGGTTCTATGTTGTAATGAATTTGATATTATAGTCTAAGTTAAAGTTTGCTGAGACTGTCTAAAGATAATTTGCACAGTAAGAGAGAGAGAGACTGCTTGAGTGGAGGCAGGGTTGGTGCTCTGCTTCTCTTATCGGCCTGCTAAGCAAGCGTAACTAAAACAAAGCAATGATATTAAGACCAAAACAACCCAGCTGATTTTTCTCAAAATAAAAATCAATAATGAACAGGCAAACTTTGAGACTAGATAAGAGACTTGGTACAAGCTAGGTAAAACTGACAGGAAAATGTTAAGTTTAAATCCTTCAGATTTAAGTTGCATACATTTTGTTCTTGCATTGATGTTATGTTTGTAGCAATATACTAATATAACTAAATTAACTATTTAACTATACAGTATTTTATTATTGTATGTATCGAATAATTTACAAAATCAAATGTTTGGGACCCTTTTGTCATTGAAATGGCTTGGAAAAGTGTCCCAATCAACCTGAATTCACCCTACTCTTTGAAATCATGATTGCATTACAGTATGTTGTTTTAAACCCCAAATATTTTACTTATAACTTCATTATATTTTTCTTATAACTTCATTATAATTCTTCATTAATAATTATTTGGTTTTGCTGTGCAGACAGATCGGTGTTTGACATCGAAGTACCGCGAGAGCTATATATGGACAGCTCTGCATGCTTTCCTTTCCTATTGCAGTACTTGTCAATGTCAAACACCGATCGATCTGCCGCTGCGCAGCGCACCTTTAAGTCAACACACATACAGATGACACACCAGGGCTGTACAGTGCGTTTAAAAACATTTAATAACATTTTTGCGCCAAATTAATTTCATAACATCAGTCGAGTGTTTGAAATAACTTCCTTTTGTGATCTGACATGGAATCACAGAATGAGGCAAAATCATTTTATAATATTCTATACAGTGATAAAGGCTATGTCGATTAGCACATTATAAATATACATTCTGCATGTAAAAAATACGCAAGATGGCTTGAAGAACAGAGATAAACCATTTTAGTCAATCGTATGCTTATTGTCTTCATTCTTCATCAGTTAAAACGTCCTATTTTGCTTTACTGGCAAGAACTGTATGAAAAGTCTCCTATGCAGAGTTATGATGAATCCCTGAATGTATGAGGCTGAGATGATATTGAACTAATATGTCTATATTATAGTTTTTACTCATGCAGGTCATTAGGCATAGCATAGGATAATTACAAGACATGGTGGTGGCTAAAAATGAAGACTGCTTTTGCTGAATCAAGAGATGGTTTGGATAACAAAGGTTAA
The DNA here is from genome assembly GCF_001515605.1 of Sinocyclocheilus anshuiensis. NCBI lineage: Eukaryota > Metazoa > Chordata > Actinopteri > Cypriniformes > Cyprinidae > Sinocyclocheilus > Sinocyclocheilus anshuiensis. The sequence continues at coordinate 18,582 of NW_015550226.1, forward strand.
GGGAACTAAGCATTTGAGGTAAAAATTATTTTAGGAAATGCTCCTAGCATAATGCATTTTAAATAATCTAAACTGAGATTTGAGATATATATATTTTACATTTTTAACCTCTTTGAATGATGAAGGGTTCTATGTTGTAATGAATTTGATATTATAGTCTAAGTTAAAGTTTGCTGAGACTGTCTAAAGATAATTTGCACAGTAAGAGAGAGAGAGACTGCTTGAGTGGAGGCAGGGTTGGTGCTCTGCTTCTCTTATCGGCCTGCTATGCAAGTGTAACTAAAACAAAGCAATGATATTAAGACCAAAACAACCCAGCTGATTTTTCTCAAAATAAAAATCAATAATGAACAGGCAAACTTTGAGACTAGATAAGAGACTTGGTACAAGCTAGGTAAAACTGACAGGAAAATGTTAAGTTTAAATCCTTCAGATTTAAGTTGCATACATTTTGTTCTTGCATTGATGTTATGTTTGTAGCAATATACTAATATAACTAAATTAACTATTTAACTATACAGTATTTTATTATTGTATGTATCGAATAATTTACAAAATCAAATGTTTGGGACCCTTTTGTCATTGAAATGGCTTGGAAAAGTGTCCCAATCAACCTGAATTCACCCTACTCTTTGAAATCATGATTGCATTACAGTATGTTGTTTTAAACCCCAAATATTTTACTTATAACTTCATTATATTTTTCTTATAACTTCATTATAATTCTTCATTAATAATTATTTGGTTTTGCTGTGCAGACAGATCGGTGTTTGACATCGAAGTACCGCGAGAGCTATATATGGACAGCTCTGCATGCTTTCCTTTCCTATTGCAGTACTTGTCAATGTCAAACACCGATCGATCTGCCGCTGCGCAGCGCACCTTTAAGTCAACACACATACAGATGACACACCAGGGCTGTACAGTGCGTTTAAAAACATTTAATAACATTTTTGCGCCAAATTAATTTCATAACATCAGTCGAGTGTTTGAAATAACTTCCTTTTGTGATCTGACGTGGTTTTATATCACAGAATGAATTATAAATATACATTCTGCATGTAAAAAATACGCAAGATGGCTTGAAGAACAGAGATAAACCATTTTAGTCAATCGTATGCTTATTGTCTTCATTCTTCATCAGTTAAAACGTCCTATGTGCGTTTTATTCAGCTACTGCAGCGATAGCATATGCCTTTGTCCATACTATTTCCTCTAACTTGATTTTTGTGAGTATCTCTTTTTATGATTTTTTTCTCTTATGGTTTTACTGCACGAGGGCGCCCTCCGGCTACCAGTATGAATGAAACAGCTACAGTTACTCACTACACCTTATTTTGGGTAAAAATAGGGAAAATAATGCTTCTCTCTCTGTTTTTCTCCAGTGTAGAGGATCTCTCTCTCTCTCTCTCTCAGTGGATGCATAACATTTCCTGACAAAAATTAAGAAATTACTGTTAATGATTTTTTTATCATAGTCATTTATAATAAAACCTTAGACCTTTCTAAACAATTATAGCCATAGGCCTCCTGCATGTTAACAGGTCATACTGCAGTTTTCTGTAAAATAAATTAATAATAATTATTATCAATTATTATTACTTTGTTTAATGTTTTTTTAGTTATAACTATAATCAGAATTATTAGTAGTCATATTGATATATAAAAACAACAACAACAAAAAGTTGGCCAAATTGTGCAGATCTACAAACAAGCACAGCAAACTTAGTGTTCTTTATAATTTCTGGCAAATAAAGAAAAAGTTTATCTGAAAACTTTTCAAGTTACAGTTAAGATTTTGTGTGCAGATTTTGTTGGTTCAGATTTTGGAATTGAAATGAAAGAATGATAGAGAGATTAAAGTGAAATTGTGGTAGAAATGGAATCCAAACAATATCTTTATTCAGCCGAAAAAAAGGATATACATAATATTTATTTCTGTAGTATTAGTATTTGTTTTATAAATGCAATGATGCCCACGATCACAGACAGACTTGTTATATGAGGGAAAATTGAGGCATTTTAGCGTGTTACCTTAACTAATTACAGACCTGGCTCCAGAATCAAATCACTGAGTTTACTTCTGAAATTAGTGAGGGTGATGTAACCTTAATATTATGGCCTAAACCAGGGGTGCCCAAACTCGGTCCTGGAGGGCCGGTGTCCTGCAGAGTTTAGCTCCAGCTTGCCTCAACACACCTGCTTGGAAATTTCTAGTATGCCTAGTAAGACCTTGATTAGTTGCTTCAGGTGTGTTGATTAGGGTTGGCGCTAAACTCTGCAGGACACCGGCCCTCCAGGACCGAGTGTGGGCACCCCTGGCCTAAACCATAATATTTTTGTGCCGTTCATTGCTATGGTGCAAAGAGTGTTCCTTTATAATCACTAAAAAAACTGACACTCACATTAGTTCATCATGATCTAACAAAGTTACGTTATAATCAATGAATGCAGACCTCAACTGCTGTTTTTGTGTATGCTCTGTTTTTTATTTAGTTTTTGTATATAATTCATGTATATTTTATTTTATTTATTTGTCTTTCATGTATATCTATTTACTTTCATTTTTCAAGCTCACTTGCATTCTCAATTTTTTTAATCTGTTTAAATATTTTTTACATATGTAACCTATGTTGGATATGTTACACTTAATTATTGAAATTGCCATTTTATGTGCTTTATACTCGTCAAATTGCTATGACAATTTTTACACTAGTGGGGCCTATTTTCATTTTCTTGCCTAGGGCCCCACAACCCTACAGGCCAGCACTGTGTGCATGCACGCTCTGTCATTCGTGACAGGTCAAGACAGTGAATGAAAGCGTTTTCATTTTGCACAGATTCATGTGTAGGGATTTCATGAACAGGACACTGATACGCCACTGAATCACCATCATGAGGCTTCGAATTAATTCAATCAGGAGTCAACAAAGCTTTCTTTGTATCAGGACTGAAAAGCCAGTTCACAACATATAGAAACCCCGATGTCTTGTGACCACCAATGGATGGAACCATTATGTCCAAACATCTGATTTCTTTCGCGCTTTCATACTGATTTCATCCTATCCCTCTTTTCCCTCTCCTCTCATTGAGAAGGAACATTCCCAAACGAGAACGTAATAACCTTGTGTACACAATCATAGTTGAGTTTTAATCACGTAACAAACATCATCAAAATTTTTATCCTTAACCGTCAATAGGGCAATAAAATTTTTATTTCATGGTTAGCATTAGGGTTTGAGTTATCCTGCTTCAAGATATTGATTGATTAATAGTAATTTTTAATTACTCTCATAAATTTTAATGATAACATCATTCAATTTTAACCAGGAAATACCATTTCTAACCTGAAATTCTAATTTAATTTGCAATTGGCCTTCTTTTACAGATACATAGTCAATTTGTTCAAATATACTGAGGTCACGGCTCGCTGGACGACCCTTGATTTAAAGTGTAACATAACAAATTTGAAATCGGTTTAATCAGGTGGACTTCGAATTTTCAAGATTCGATTCCTTTCAAACCCTGACTGAATTAATAGTAATTAATTCCCTAAAATAAAATAAAAGTAATCAAGTTATTACACATGTTACATATTAAAGTTAATAGTTATGATCTTATACGTAACATTTATGTTTTAAATCTAACACTCTGTTGTCCGTAAAATTTAATAATGCACATTACTGTTACGCTACTGTATTATTGTTACGGATGCTGTATTTAGACGACAGCTGTGGAGACAATAGAAATGTATACTGTCAGCACTTGCTATTTTTGCATTGATTTCAGTTATAATGTACACAGCTACAGGAAAAGAGGTTCAGTAGCAGCACTAAACCATCCATATCTAGTTTCAAAATTCATTTTATTTTGATACATTAAAAAAATAACACAATTATTAATTTAAGTTTATCTCATGCAAAATAATTTTATTTTTCATTTCACAAGTTTTACAAGAGCATAATAACCTACATCCTATGCTTGGCTTTCTGCTTTTTCCATTGGGTAAGTATTATTAATTCATGTTCTTAAACTAATGGATATTTTTCCAAAACCATTTATTATTACCATGAAATAGAGAAAAGTGTTTTATTAATGGGTGCTTGGACATACATGTTTTGGAAGCCAGTATGGATAATAGTTTGACCGAAATCTGATTTTACATAATGATTACTTGTGGTTTTACAGTTTTCGTAATTGATTGTTGTGTTTGTTTTTCTTCTAGTTATCTGAATGTGGCCTTGCAAAAAGTGTGGAGTATCAGAGTCTAGCAGGTACAAATTGTTGAAACATTATAAGTTATGCCATGGTCATTAAGGCAGAAATCAACGCTATCCATGTTCTTATGTGACATGCCCGTGCACTTTCCGAACATGGAATTGCCTTAGAAATCATTTATACTGTGCCCATACGTTACCACCACAGACATCAACACAATTAGTGACATTCAGTTGTCAGTTGTGTGATTGTGCTGAGCTTTCTTCAGAGAAAGATTATTTTGTTCACATAGGGACACACCTTAAAAATGGTCAGACTTGTAGTTGTGCATTTCTAGGCTGTAGTTTTGAGACCAGCATTTATGGTACATACTATTCTCACAAGAATAGAAAACACAAATCACATAAAGTTGTGACTTTACATAGTACACCTGAGACATGCTGATGAAAACAGGCCATCATGCTCCACTGATGAACCTGAAGCTGATGTAGACAGTCAGATGACGACAGTGATATAGGCTGCATCCGAAAACTCTAAAATGCTGCCTTCGGAGGCAGCATTCCAAGGCAGGAAGGCATCAAGGCACGTCCGAATACAAATTCTGCTTCACTTCCTGTCTCCAGAGGTACTTTCTTCTGATCAAATTTTGAAGGCAGCATAGACGTATCCTTCGCTGCCTTTGATATCACACAATCCTGTGCGTTCCATTCTGTGACAGTTGAGCTAAAAAATAAAGATGGCATCTGAAAGTTGCGTTTGGTGGTCAGTTTGTGTGTAAATGTATATTTCTGACTAACTTTTTGCACTTTTGATGGTATTTCTAGCGAGAAATCAATATTATAGTAATTAAATATTTGTTTAGTTATCACAAAAACTCATTCTATATTGTTGTAGATCATTAAACCATTACGCTGCCTCTGTGTAAATGTATAATTCTGACTAACTTTTTTCACTTTTGATGGTATTTCTAGCGAGAAATCAATATTATAGTAATTAAATATTTGTTTAGTTATCACAAAAACTCATTCTATATTGTTGTAGATCATTAAACCATTACGCTGCCTCAGAAGCCTGTCCGAAATCAGTTTCATGAGGTGCCTTCATGCAAAAACGCTGCCTGCAAAGTCATTGCCTCATACGGCAGCAAGGCAGCAAGTCAACTGCCTAAGTTTTCGGATGCAGCCATTGTTTCTGTTGCGAGCCTGTCAACAGTAATTAAGGAAGAAGTAGGGTGTCTCCTGTTGAAGTTAGAAAACATACTGCATGTACCTACTGCAGCAGTAGATGAATCGGGGGATGAACTACACTTTTTGCTGAAATCTGCTTCCGTCCCATTTGTACAAGCAACCATCTTAGATGTTTTTAGAAATCATAGTCTGTCAGTTGACGAGGCTGTGATAAAAGAACTTGCTTGTGCTGTGTGTGTATCCAACCCAGTAGGACAGTGTTTTGGAAAGGATGGACCTTTAGCAACAGCCTTCAAAAAAAAAAAGTTCTACAAAGAAAATTTCAATGTCATTGAACCAGTCGAATACATTTTAGACTCTAATAAGAACAGAACATTTCAATATATTCCAATTTTACAATCTTTACAGCAGTTACTGAGCAAGGAGCACTTTTTGGATCAGGTGATTGGGAGTAAAATTGCACAGGAGAAGACCTCTTTAGCAAGTTGTGCTGCTGATGGTCATCTGTTCAAGTCTTTTCAAGATGGATTGTTCTACAGTCAGAGCAATTTTTGGTCTCAAGAGGAGTTAAGAATCTGTTTAAATCTGTATATAGATGACTTCGAAGTTTGTAACCCACTTGGAACCTCCCGCAAAAAGCACAAACTCTGTGGAGTGTACTGGATCTTAAGTAATCTCCCCACTGGCTTTCATTCAGCACTTTATTCAATATACTTGGCAGTACTTTGCAAAACAGATGATGTCAAGACATTTGGATTTGAAAAAGTGCTTGAGCCCCTTCTGCATGATCTCCGTATTTTAGAGGAACAAGGTGTGTATATATCTCATATTGGTGAGTTTGTAAAGGGCACAGTGCAGTGTGTTGTGACTGACAATCTAGCTGCACATGGATTAGGTGGGTTTGTCGAAAGTTTTTCAGGAAACTTCATATGCAGATTTTGTACAGCACAGAAACATGAGATTCAAACCCATAATGTTTTATCTGGGGCTTTCAGGCTTCGGACAAAAGATGATCATGAAGAACATGTGAAGTGTGCAGAGGAAACCTATAGTCATTGCTTTGGGGTAAAGAGGTCTTGTGTCCTTACCAAGCACTTTTCGCTTTTCCAAGTTTTAAAAGGCTGTCCTCCTGATATCGTGCACGATATCTTTGAAGGTGTAGTGCCAGTAGAGCTGGCTTGTTGCCTCTCTGTATTGATTTCAAAGAAATATTTTTCACTGGATTTTCTGAACCAGTTGATTCTGAAGTTTCCGTACAAATGGAGTGACAAAACAAATAAGCCTCATGTCATACCACACACACTTTCAACCAAGAAATCCATAGGTGGCAATGCCCATGAAAATTGGAATTTGTTGAGGTTGTTGCCATTTATGATTGGTTCCCTAGTGCCAGAGGATGAACCTGTTTGGTTGTTGATTTTGGACTTAAAAGACATTGTTGAGCTTGTGGTAGCTCCAGTGCATTCTGATGAGTCTGTAGCATTCCTTGAGTTTAAGATTTGTGAACACAGAAATCGTTACCAAGAGCTTTTTCCAACTACTAACCTCTTTCACAACGAAACGCACGGCGGGCTTGAGTGAGCGGCGGCCGGCGGCCTAGAGTGAGGAATGGCCAGCGGGCTGAGTGAGCGGAGGCAGGCGGGCTTGAGTGAGGAACGGCCGGTGGGCCTGAGAACGGCGTGGCCGGCGGGCTTGCGGCAACCACATGTGACGACCCCGGGCTGGACTCCACTTTGTCGACGGTGAAAGCCGATCCGACGATCCACAGCGCGAAGTTGATGTATTTCCTCAGCGACCAGCACGGATCAGCTCTAGGCATGACGAAGCGGATATCGTCCTCTTTTGGAAGGCCAAACAAAGTAGTTTCGCTTTCCCAATGAAACACACAGCACCTTCACGGCATGGCGGCAACAACAATACAACAGCGAGAATAAAAGTTACGCCTTCTTTCTTTGCGTGAACATTTGGGCGGCGTTATGCAAATCTTCCCACATCGTCACATAGACATGTGGGGGCATGTTAGAACGAGCCGTTTTAGGTAGGCGTGGTTGACTTTTAACTTTTATAAAGAATATCTCTTTGGATTTAAGACTTTCGTCTTTGCAACTTTACAGATCTTCTTTATGCACCAAGAGCTTGTAACACTTCAAAGAGAAAGGAAAAAATTAAAATTGCATCATATAACCCCTTTAAAAGACATCGTTGAGCTTGTGGTAGCTCCAGTGCATTCTGATGAGTCTGTAGCATTCCTTGAATTTAAGATTTGTGAACACATAAATTGTTACCAAGAGCTTTTTCCAACTACTAACCTGCTGCCAAAACTTTTTGGAGCACTATCCACATATGAAACAGTGCTTTGGGCCACTTGTATGTATGTGGACAATGAGATTTGAAGTGAAGCATCGTTTTTTTAAACAGATTGCTCATCACACCAACTGTTTTAAAAATATAGCTCTTACGCTATCTACAAAGCACCAGCTAATGCTTGCTTTTCATTTGCATTCGTCTGGCCTTAAGAGGACATCATTTGAAGTCACAAGCGTTTCACCTGTTACAGTTGAAGTGCTGAACAAGGAAATAGATTGCACCATCAAACAGAGATACCCAGACGTAACGGAAGTCAGTCTAGCCAAATCTGTAAATGCATATGGAATAAGTTACAAAACAGGAATGATTCTTGCTCATGGATCACTTGCTGGCCTCCCTGAATTTGTGGAAATAATTCAAATTTGCATTTTTCAAGACAAGTTGAGTTTCATTTGTAAGAAGTTATGCTGCTGGTACAGAGAGCATTTCAGAGCATTTGAAGTAAATGCATCACATCTGAGAGAGTTGGTCTTTGTCAAGCATGGTGAACTGTTAGACGATTATCCACTTGTGTGCTACTTGGTTGGGGCTGTTCAGATGCTGATTTTGAAAAGATACATTCACATAGCAGCACAAAACATAAAAAAAGCATAACAAAGTTTATATTCCTTTGAGTATAAATATTCTTCACACTACTTTTCAGTACAAATTACAACAAATCTTCACACTTCAAAATGCTTTGATTGTTTCTCCATAGGCTAACAGAGGCTTGAGTAGACGTGACTTTCAAAGGCTGAACAAAACAAGATAACTTTGAGAGTAAGTAGTGCAATACCCCCCCCCCCCAAAAAAAATAAGAAATATTCAAAATAATATTCAAATGAAAAATTAACCATCTAAATACACCTATTGTCTTGTCATTATCCTCTGTGTGATTCATTTGTCATGTGTCCTCTCTTTAAGCTGATAATCAGGGCAATGGCTGGACCTGTGAAACTTAGAGTAATTCTAGCTGACAATGATGCCAGGAAGTTGATCCTGCCTGAAGGGGTGCCTCACACAAATAATCACTGAAACATTTTGGCTTGATGGGGATATCCGCTTGCAGTATAAAGATGATGACTTTGGTGGTGAGTTTATTAATTTGACATCAGTAACTGAACCTTAAAGGTCATCTTTAAGACTATAGGACAAAACCAAGAAAAAGTCAAGGAAAGCTTAGGTTCTTGTGAGACTCCAGAATCAACTCCTTCTCACTCAACACTGCACAAGTCAGATGATTCTGCATCGGTCTCCTCATTTGAAACCGATGACGCTGTCCTTTTGTCTTCCCCTGATCCTTCTCCTGGGTCAGTGCAATCCATATCAAGATCTACCCCGTGGCCACTTGTATTCCCGATTCCACGCTTCTCCTATGACTCAGAAATAATTCTAGGACAAGCCAATGCTGAATACCATGCCAATGGAACTCGTCTTAGTCCATCTACAAAGCTGAAATCACACATTCTAGAAAGCCTAGCTGAGGAAATCATAAAATTCAAAGCATATCCAACCGATGTAGACCTTAATGCAGTGGCAGAAGCATTGATCAATAAACACCCTTGCTTACGAGAGCAAGGCTCGTACAATGGTTGCTATGGGTGTAAAATAAGCCTCAAGTACAAGATGGCAAACTTTCATACCAAGCTCAGAAGTGTTGGGTGTTCTGAGTTAAGCATAAATTAATTAAAGAACAAACAGCAAGATCAGTGCCACGCTGCTTCAAATACTAAGAAGCCTAGAAGAGCGGAAGTGAATTACTGCCCTCAGCATCCGGAGGGAGAAACTTCTGACAGTCTGGAGAAGGAACGAGTTAATCTTTTGACAGAGATCAAAAAAAGAAACAATGACAAAATAGTCAAAGAGAAGATAGAAGGAACCTTTTCATACAGAAGACAGAAAGTGGTTCAGAAGAAGCCAATTGTAGCAGAGTTTAAAACTCGATGGCCAGCACTCTTTAATGTTGATGAAGTAAGTTTTTTTATTTTTTCCTTTAAACATAGACAAGTTCATTTACTTGAGTTTGTTAAACCTGAAAAATTAGAATAGCCAGTGTACAGTGTTGCTTTTTTAACAGATCAATAATGAATTAATGCGAATTACAACAGGCCCACTGCAGTTCAAGTTTCTTGCTATGCTTGACCAATATTCAAACAGCTTGATGAAGATTTTTCACACTAAAGGCGGAGTCAATGGCCGAACAATAAAAAAACATCATGCAACCCATTTCTCAGGTTGGTACATGAACGTTATACACAGCATTTGGTTATCAGTATTGTAATGTCTGAGTTGTTTAATCAGTGTTTTGTGACTTTTTATTTTTTAATTTTTTTATGCAGAGTAACAGCATAGATGTGCGAAGAGAATGCATCCTCAAAGCATTGTGTGTGTGTATACATGAATGAGGACCATGTACAGCTCTTCAAGGAATATGCTGTAAGCAAATGCTTATCTCTTTCATCTACTTCTCTTTCATTCCCTGTACTGTGTTCTTAAAGATTAGTTGTCGTACAAATGCAGCATATTTTTTTTGTTTTGCACAGGATTGCGATTGGTTGAGTGCCAAAGAAGCCATGAAGCAGACATTAATGGGGATCTACACTTGAAGGACATGACCTAGTGGATCAGCCTGTGGATGTTAGTGTTGTGATTGAAGGGACTGTGGTTCTTAGCTCTTTGAGGAATGCAGCTGTAGCAGTGGCCATGTTATTCAGATTCATTTATGCTATGAACCTTAGCTACCCACGAGAACTCAAATCTACACTTGAGGTCAGCCAGAAACTGTTCTTCAACCTGGATGGACACAGACTTTCACCAAAGGTGCAAACCCTGAAAAACAAGATGTTGGAGTAAGTTGATACTGTTCTAATTTGTTCTGAGCTCAATACTGTTAAAGAGGGAAAAAAAACACCAATTTCTGCTCAGTGTTTTTTAATTGTATGTGGACAGTGGTTGACAGTCATTTAATTCAGGTACATGCAATATCAATATTGTTAATTCTCTTGTTTTTTTTGTTTTTTTTTTGGATTGTAGTTTGTTTCTATGTTTTACTAAAAATAGGTGTCAACCTGGCTGAAACTTTAAAACTACTGCTGTAGTTGATATAAATTGATTTTAGAAATACTGGATTTTTACTGGATCCATCTTGTTCTAAGATTATATATCTTGTTCTGAGATTGTAGCTCAAGACTAAGCGCAAATTGGTGTTTTTTTTCTCTTGAAAATAGGCCTAGTAATTGTCAGTTATACATTCACAGTGGTTGACAGACAATTTATTACATGCAAAATCCAAATTCTTAATCTTAGTTTTTTTGGGATCTTAGTTAATTTCTTTGTTTTGCTTAAAGTAATTGTCAACCTGGATGAAATTTAAAACTAGTTGCTTTAAACTGATTCTGGAAATACTGGATTTGTGATCTATCTTGTTCTAAGATAGAGTAGTTTTGAAACTGTAGGTCAGCACTGATCAGTAATTGCTGTTTTTGTGTTTCACTTTTGACACTGGAATAAAGAAAGACTTGAGACATTCACATTGAGCATTTTATTTGTACATTAAAATACATTTTGTTGGAAATATCAGTAATTATAAAATGGTTTAAAGTCAATAACATTTCAATGAAAACATTTCTGGTTGTTTAAATTAAGTGGTTCAAATTAATTGGCTCAACAAGTCTAAACTGTGTACAAGTTAAATCCACAAGATAATTCAAACGAAAAATATTTAATCTCGTTGGTTGAAGATGATTTTTGCTTTTGGGTTCTATTTGCCTAGATTAAGTTGAGATAACATAATTCAAATGCGTGGAAATGTGCGTCATAATTATATTAAGTTATACCAACGATTTATTTTTTTGAGAGTACTTAAAACAACATCTAAACATATCAAAATAAGCAGCTTGGAAGTTTTGTGTCTTTGGCAGTAGTTTACGCTCTTTTTGTCATTTTCTATGGCAGATCTGAGGTCTGCTTTCAGTGCAGGCACCACTTTGGGAAGTCAAAGAGTTTCTCCTCCTTAGCTCTGAATTTCTGGATGCATGCTTCAGTAAAACTCTGGATCAACAAGCTGTATTTCAGCCACAACAGCTGTTAATGCGAGTGTATTTCAGTCAACCCCAACTTTGGTGCTTGCCTTACTGATGCTCCCTTCTTTCTTGAAGGCGTGAAAAACTTTTCAGTACATTGTCTGTGGTTGTTGCTGTAGAAAGATCCAAGCTTCTTAAGACAAAAAAAAAGTATCAAATACTTAAATACACAGACCACGGAAACATCAAATATTGTTATTGGTGCTTGTAACACTAGGCACCACCAGGAACAACTCTTGAACTACTAGCATTTTTTGTTTACAATTAGTTTTGCATAAAAAAAAAATAATGTTTGCATTTCTCAGACATTTTCTAAATTTGTCAATTTTCAAAATAAGACATAGTAAATATAAAATAAAAAATAACCAGTTTTGCTTCCAAAGCCAATGCCTTCTATTTACAATTCAACTCAATTAATCAATACTAGAGGTCAATTGATGTTTTTTTTTTTGTTTTGTTTTTTCAGGAACAATGCCAGTACAGGGTATTTCCTGGGTCAAAAAAGGTCTTCGGTGGTGGCTGACGGTCATCCACACCCATAGGATAGAACAATCAAAAGTGAGATCTCTTTAACGTCTCAAATATTTCCCCTAGAAAGAAATGAGGTTACTTTAAGATCAAATAGAGATTTTTGCTCGAGTCTTCTGCTTCTCAAACTTGTCTCCTGAGACAAAAAAAATTAACACTCTCACAATGGTCTCCTTTAAAGCTTTAAAAGAGATCTCAACAACATCACACACTGTGCTCAGATATTTCTCCTAGTCTAAAGACTCTGGTGGTCTCATATTTGTCTCCTTTAAAGTTTTAGAAGAGATCTCAACAACATCACACACTGTGCTCAGATATTTCTCCTTAGTTAGAGGTAGAAGACATTATAAGACCAGGCCAATAACAAAAATAAATAATAATATATAAAAATAATATTAATTATACAAATATTAATAATATAAAGATACAAATATACTAATATTAATGAAAATAAACTATTCTTAAAAAGGTTATTTATCACACTATTTAGGTCCTATATAGCACTTTCAAAGCATGGTTCTTTATGGAACCTTATAAAAAGGATTCTATTTAGCACCAAAAAGTGTTCTGAAGAACCCTAATTTTGGTACTGTTTAGAACCATTTCAAGTGTTTTTTTTTTTTCACTGCAAAACAGCAAGAAATGCTGCCAATATCAATGCACATTTTGAGAAAAGCCGCTGCAATCTCAGTCATTTTAGGCCAGAAATAAGAAAAAAAGGTCCTGCAATATCCTGGAGGGACTGATCAATTATCTAAGTAGCGGGTTGGTTGGTTAATGAGCAATTTTTTATTTTTATTTTTTTTATGAAAGACATCTAAATTAATGAACCTGTATAATTGTACTTACCACATACTCTTTCACTAAATTGTCTGGATCCTCGTTAAGGTATACGCAGAGCCCCTTGATAATACATTCTCGTCCAATATCGACATCATCGTCCTGGGCAAGGGCGATTTTTTTTTATTTATACATTTTAACCCCCACTGATCTATATAAATGACTGGATTGCTCATGGAATCCTAAACTCCCAGCAGGGGGTTAAGCCACCGGAAGTGTTCGGGTGGCCATATTGCTATTCCAAACTGACTTAATGCACTTTTTACGTCCAGGGAAAGTCATAGATCAGTGTTTTCACCAATAAAATGTGTACACACCAAAAACAAAATCTCTAACATACTTGAGCCATGGGTTCCATGATGGTCTGCAGTCTTCCTCCTGTTTGCCCTCCTCACTTTTTAAATACTTTTAGAAATTTGTCAGACAGCATATCTGAGACAAAAATCTGGATTGTAGAAAAGAGGAAAAAAAGAGAGTAAATACATGTAAACATACAGTTGAAATGCAATTTGTAAAGGCATACAATGAAAAAAAGGTTAAAAACTATTACATTGATTAAAGCAAAAAAAAAAATCCTAAGCCTGAACTTTTTTCAGGGGTCGGGGGTGGGGTGGTGGAGGACACATATGCAGAGTTTTTTGGCAAAAAAAAAAAAACTTATTTGAAAATGATTTTCCTTGAAACTAACTAGTAACGTGTTTGCCATTGCCATTAGCCCTTGACAGGCTCAGACTACAGTTTATGGTGGGCCATTTAAAACAGCAATACCAAGAAAGGTTAATCACTACAATATGGTGAAAACACATGTAACATTTAGGATGCTTTTGATATAAAGTTTTGCTGGTTAGCTTTGTCCTTGACAGTGTACAAGACGACCTACAATCTAAAACATGACATTTCTGAAACTGTTTTGTTCAAAAGAAATAATGGATAATTAAATACTAGGAAATTTTAAATACTAGCTAATTTTTTACACAGATATACAAGCGGTTGAGAGATTGTGAATGATAAATCGTGTTCTGCAAAGAACGTGCACATGCGTATTTTCAAGTCACAAACACCATACCTGCAAACTCAAAATAGGTTAAAAAGGTGACTTGTACAAAGGGGGATCTGGGGGCATCCTCCCTCAGGAAAAATTGTTTGTGATTTCAACATGTAAACAAAGCATTCTGGTTGCACTCTGACAAGAAAATAAATGGGAAAAAAACAACAACATTTGCTTCAAGTAAAAAAAACAAAAAAACATTAATTGACACAAATTTCACAATTGGATTAGATTTTGATTTAGAAGCTTGTGATTTGATTTCGATTTGATTACCTTCTATTCAATATTGATTAATTTGGGGCCTATCAGGTAAGTTACATTACATGGCAAATTTCCTCAAAGAAAAAAATATATCTCAACTAATGCTGTAAACTATACAGGGAACGTCTCGGTTACGTATGGTAACCCTCGTTCCCTGAAGGAGGGAACGGAGACGTCACATCGGATGACCGACGACAGGGTCTACTATATGGACTCTCTGGAGTGGTTTTAGCAAGCCGACCCGAAGCCGGGGCCTCTCAGTGCTTCTACTCGTTTGAGGTGAAAACACAGGAGGATACCGGCTCAACACGAAGGCTATAGAATGTAGCGGATGTTTTAGGGGTCGCCCAGCCCGCAGCTCTACAGATATCTGCCAGCGCTCACCACCTGCTCCCTGAAGGGAGTAGCGGGAACCTTGGGCACATAGCTGGGCAGGGGCCTCGGGGTTACCTGGGAGTCAGACGGCCCGAACTCTAGGTACGAATTGTCGAACGAAAATTCGTACAGGTCCCCTACCCTCTTGATGGAGGCAAATGCAAGCAGGAGCAGAGCCAGCTGTGTGCCAGTGCGTCCGTGTCGAGTGTTCCCTCGGTCAAGAAGAAGAACAACTGGCAGTGAGAGGTTTCTAGAGAGGCAAACAGGTCTACCTGAGTGGCTCCGAAACGTCCCCAAACCAGCTGGACCATCTGGGGATGGAGTCGCCATTCTCCCGGGAGCGCAGCTCGAGACAACTCGTCGGCTGCCCGGTTGAGCAGCCCAGGAATGTGAACAGCACGAAGCGACCTCAGATGCTTCTGACTCCAGAGGATGTCCCGTCGGTGTTGAGCTGCTTGAATTCATTCAAAGGCAGGACGGCGGTCCCACTGAAACGATTCAGAGGCTCCTGGGGCATATTGCAGCAGCTGCAATATGCCCCAGGAGCCTCTGAATCGTTTCAGTGGGACCGCCGTCCTGCCTTTGAATGAATTCAAGCAGCTCAACACCGACGGGACAGGGACAGCCCGAAGGGCAGGACCTTGTACTGAACCGCAGAAAAGGTCTGTGGCGCAGAAGGATTGAGACATGAAAGTACGCGTCCTTCAGGTTGATGGCTGCAAACCAATCTCAGGGACGGATTTACCCGAAGATGCGTTTCTGCATTAACATCTTGAAGGTAACCGGTGAAGGGGCCCGGTTCAAGACACGCAGGTCCAAGATTGGTTGTAACCCACTGCCTTTCTTGGGTACAATGAAGTAGGAGCTGTAAAACCCCGTCTTCATATCGGCTGGAGGGACCGGCTCTATCGCATCCTTCGCCAGTAGGACTGCGACCTCCGCCTGCAAGACAGGACAATCGGACGCCCAGCTGGCGAAGGAGGAGGATGAGCGTTGTCCGGTTTTGGTCCGTCCACAACTCTCCGTACCCTTCCGGGACCCAGGGACAGAGAAAACCGCTCTTTCGTCGAGATTTTCCATCCCCGAGAGCAGCTTCCTCCCTCTCTGGGTCGCCCGTTCTGGGGCCTCTTGCTCTTTTGCTCACCGCCAGATTTGACGGGGACCCAGACGGGTGGGGCGGCCTGCCTACGCCCAGCTCCACGGCGCCGCTTGCCGGAGCGGATGCGGCGCGGGAGCGGGGTCGCCCCTTGGCGATGAGCAGGCTGGGGCGCTGCGGCCGGCGGACAGGTGGATGCCTCAGTCTGCTTCTGTACAGCCGAGAGCTGCTGGGCCAGGCTCTCGACCGCATCGCCGAAGAGGCCAGTCTGGGACACAGGGGCATTAAGGAACCGAACTTTGTCGGCGTCCCTCCTATCGCCAGACACAGCCAGTTTTGGCACTTCTGGACCACCATAGTGGACATCGCATGACCCAGAGACCGCGCAGTGACCTTCGTCGCTCGTGGCGCGAGGTCCGTAGCGGTGCGGAGTTCTTTGAGAACTTCTGAGTCGTGACCACCCTCGTGCAGGTCCCTCAGTGCCTTAGCCTGAAGAACCTGCAGTAACGCCGTAGCGTATAAGGCGGAGGCAGCTTCTCCACAGG
>NW_015550226.1:36765-40122 GCF_001515605.1 Sinocyclocheilus anshuiensis
AGACGTAACGTCAAGTTTGCCACGCAACGTCGTCTTTAAAAAGACGCACCCGAAATTGCTCTTTTAGGGAAAAAGCTCTTTTAGCGTGCTGAGGCGCACAGGGGAGACGATCACCTGCAACACAAACAGGGGGTAGTGCAGCCTGATGTCTGCAACCCACTCGACGTGGGAAACCACCACCGCTGAAGCGCCGTACCACCAACACGAAGAGCTCTCCAAGAGCGCGCTGAACTCGTTCAGTCTTCTTCTCTCAGTAGAGTAGTCAGGAGCAGAACGATGTGATCGCTCGGCTCCGAAGCGAAAAGCTGAATATGCGCTGCATCTGCTGCCTACTTATACTCACGCTGTGATCAGCGGCAGCTGGATGCAATAATCGAATGCCAATGTGCATTGGCTCGTTTAGTTTACACTCGAAGTAGATTGGTCTCTCTAAGCGAGATCCCAATTCGTCGGTCATCCGATGTGATGTCGAGAGTGACCGACTGAAAGGGAACCACAGCTGGCACATCATTATAATATTAAAGGTTAAAATTAATTGATTTGTAAGCTACTTACATATAAATTACACACAAGGAAGTTTTTATAATAACGCTATAATAAATGTTGTTTTGTTTTGCTGTTAAAACACTTTATATTAGTTAACATGAAATAACATTTAACAATACTAATACTTTTCTAGCATTTATTAATCTTACCCCCGGTTTCACAGACAAGGCTTAAGCCTAGTCCCAAACTAAAATGCTTGTTTGAGCTGTTTTAACTGAAAGCAACTTGCACTGACATATTAAGATATTGTTTTGTCTCAAGATGCACACCAGTAATGTTTTTTTTTTCAAACGCACGTTTATAAAAGCCACTTAAATGCTCTAATTTAGTTAAGGCCTAATCCTGGCTTAATTAAAGTATCGATATTTGGTGCCAGCGTATCGATTCTCGTATCGCACAGAGAAGGACGACGATATATATCGCCCTATTGATATTTTTCCCACCCCTATTGTAAAGTGTTACCAAAATGTCATTAATGACATACCTCGCTTACGTCAAAGAGCGCTGGCCTTCTTGCCCTGAAGTCTTGGATCATGGGTGTGTCACGGACCACTTCATATCTTCTATATGAAAATGTATTTTCTATTTTCATCCTAATGGTCTCGCTGTTGTTGTTTTTCTTCACATCTGAAAGAAGTGCCACTCAGGTTCTTGAGGCTCTCATCAGATTCTCTGGTGGGATGAGGGGGGCAGTAGTTTACTTCCGAACGGCGTGCTTTTTAATGGCAGCAGCAGCACTTGTTTTGCCTGCTGGTTTGTGCTTAACAGAGTTTACAAGTACCTCAGGGCATCCAAGCTTTCTTAGTTGAGTGCGATAAATTGCAAGTTAATTTTTTAGGCCAAGTTTCCAACCAGCATATCCAGTCAGGGAGCCTTTCTCTGTGAGACAAGGGTGTTTAGATATGAGGGCCTCCCCAACGGTGTTAAACTCTTTATCAGTGGCATAAACTTTGTATTTGATAATTTTTTGAACCAGGCCTTCAAGAATGTTCGACTTCAGTTTAGGATCTGGAATAAGAAATGTAACCTTCTATTTTTATGTTGCATTGACTTGCTCAAGTTTCAGCTCTGCATCAAAGGAAAACTGAGGGACATTGAAGAAGGTGGGCCAAAATTGTCTAGAGCTGGATGTCTCTGACTCTGTTGTGGAGAGTGTGTCAGTGTCAACACACACACTAGACATGGATGGATTCATCAACAGAGGGATGGCATAAAGCAGTCTCTGAAGTTGAAGGGATATCAGCACACTGTGGAGCTGAGCCCTCTGTCATGGGGATTATTCTGATTGTCCCTCTGTCCTGTACTTCATCAATTGAAGTGAGGTTCATGAACTAATTTCCAAATAGTGCATCCAAAAATTGAAGCCTAAATTTAGTGTTACGCCACACTATCTTTGTACCTCGGTTACAAGTTCACTGACAGAACCTGGAAGTCCATTTTGAAAGTTCAGTCTTTGACTGCTGTTGTCTCCCAGGATCACTTTAAGAATGGCTTGGGCATTGTATGTCTCAATCTGTGAAGATGGAAAAATATTTAAGTTACATTACAAAATACAAGACAGAAACATGGCCTACATGGAAGTTAGCAAATAAAAGATAAATTGATAGGTTAGACAATAACTCAAAGTCAATATGGAACTAACAAATATGCTGAGAATGTAAAGAGGCATGCTCATAGAAAGTCAAGCAAGTCAATGACAGACTAAGACTATGGAATGCCAACCTGCCATAATTAGAAATAAATAAATAAATGTACAAAAATGTTAAAAAAGTAAAAATAAATATAGAAATAAATATACATAGAAAAGTAAAAAAGCAAAAATAAATAATTATTTATAATTTATTTCATTATGTATTTTTTTCATTTTTTTCCACATTTATATATTTTTTATTTTTTTATTTATAGATTTATTTATTTGCACTTTTATTTATTTTCACATTTACATATTTATTTCCACATTTATTTATTTTCACATTTATTTATTTCTACATTTCTTTGTCTGTAGGGTAATGAGGAGGCCGTGTTTTACCTCAGGAATAGCAATCGTGCCAGAGTAGGCGAGGGGAAAGCTTTGAGGCCACAGTGACACCTTGTGGTAGCCAAACGAAGTACAAGAAGTGTAAGCTACATGACATGCCTGTTGATAGTGTGGGATGAATGACTTAGATGGGCAATATTGCCAAAATCTTATATCACGGGTTATTATTTCAGTTTCACGTGGGGGGTTGTTTCGGCTGGTAAGCATGCAATCTGTGATCGCGTGCATTTGCTGAAGCTCACGAAAGCGTGCAATCGCTTTCTTATGCGCGCTGCTTTTTTAGGTTTCACTTTCAATGCATACAACGCATGTTTCCAAGATTCGTAATAGAAGGAGGCATCAGTTACTGTAGAAGATTTGTTGCCTCACGCCACTTCCCGTGTGGACAGTCACCGCATCAACTGATTATAATGGGTTCTCTTGGTGTAGACACGGCTTTAGATACAGATTAATCGGTTGATTAATCACACATTTTAGGCTGGAAATATCCAGAATTAGATCAAACATAAGGTGTCCATGGGAACGGAGCTAATGAAACACACACGCCATGCATTATAGCCTAAAACATGTTTAATATTTGCGACTGACAACAACGATTGTATGCGGCTATGCGGTGGAGATGCGTTCACTGTCAAATATCATTCAGCATTCATTTTGAAATTGTCAAATATTTTTTCTTGATTACAAGAAAAAAAAACTATTGTTCTTGTTGTGATTTATTTCTTGTTTTTCATTTAATTCATAAGTTAACACTGCAAATTAAATGGTTTCGT
>NW_015550226.1:50158-63562 GCF_001515605.1 Sinocyclocheilus anshuiensis
GCGCCTGTTGATAGTGTGGGATGAATGACTTGAGCAATATGGCCAAAATCTTATATCACGGGTTATTATTTCAGTTTCACGTGGGGGGTTGTTTCGGCTGGTAAGCATGCAATCTGTGATCGCGTGCATTTGCTGAAGCTCACGAAAGCGTGCAATCGCTTTCTTATGCGCGCTGCTTTTTTAGGTTTCACTTTCAATGCATACAACGCATGTTTCCAAGATTCGTAATAGAAGGAGGCATCAGTTACTGTAGAAGATTTGTTGCCTCACGCCACTTCCCGTGTGGACAGTCACCGCATCAACTGATTATAATGGGTTCTCTTGGTGTAGACACGGCTTTAGATATGGATTAATCACACGTCTTAGGCTGGAAATATCCAGAATTAGGTCAAACAAAAGGTGTCCATGGGAACGGAGCTAGTGAAACACACACTCCATGCACTGAACATACAAGCATCATGCTCATCGAAACAGTGCCTGTCCTGTGCCCTCAGCTTTTTGAGCTAACTGCATTTTTTTAATGTAACTTCCAAAAACCACATTGACAGCATCAGAACCAAACCCGTAAACTGATGTCCAGGGGCATTTTTTTAAAACCGTATTAAATGTATGCATCATGAATATGGAATGCCACGGTCTTAATTCCAATCGATAAATTCAGTTAAAATAATAAAGGGCTGTTACTAGTAAAAATCCAATCAGTGTCAAGAAAAGCCATCAGAGCCATCATTCCTGAATGTATTTACACTGCAATTAGCCTACAAATGCATAACATGTTTTGAAATTAATGTTTTAAATTTTGAAGGCAGAAATATGTCAATAAGTCAATCAATTAAATGATACGTTTAATATGAAACTAAAACAGACACTAGGTGGCGGCAAGTCACTGAATTAATGAGTGAGTTCAATCCATTCAACTGATTCCTTCAAATAGGTTACGCTGATTACAAAATCACCACTACTTGTTGCCGCGGTTCAGCTGTGGATTTGTTTCTTTGATAATTATGTGTAGGCCTAATGTGTTATTTAAAAAAAATAATAAAACTTTTCATGACAAAATGATCAAAAAGATGGCAGGTAGGGGACATTTTTCGCGGGAGCACGACTTTTTATGTTGCGAGAATGACATTTATTTCTCGTGGCCATGCGTTTATGCTGCCTTCACGTGCTATCAGAATTATCGTGAATATGAGTTTCCTAATCGGAAATTGGATGTGAACGGCCTCTCAAGTCGTATTTACTACTGGGAAATTCGGAAAAAATTTTGATACCAGAGTTTCCGAGTTGGGCGGGTCATAAACTTTAAACATGGTGGAGGGGACAACCATTGCTGCTTTCAATGATGTTTTATAAGCAGTGAAATAAGCATGTATTTGACCGAAATTCCAAAATTGTTAGCAAACTGCATGTATAGCACGGTGAATGTTTATATGATTTTCAAACAATGGGATGCTACATTTTATTCTTTCTGACATTAAAGCACTTGAATGCGACAAGCTCGTAATCACGACTTCATAAGTGGGAAATAGGACATTTCCTGTTTTGAATTTAAGAAAGTGCAGAATTAAGAATTATTATATTAACCCATACTACACATACCATGCAGGCCAGTATGTAGCCTAATATTCTTAATTTCTTTATTATTATTATTAGTAGTGTTAGTATTATCATCATCAGCATCATCATCATTATCATAGCCTATATCCAAAATAAAATTAAATAGGCTAGCCTATATGAAATAGGCATGTGGAATATAGGTCTAATCATTTTATGACGCATTGTGATGCTGATGTAAGCGATTCTGCATAAATGTTATTAAATAGGCCTATCATACATATTAACTTACTGTTGTAAATAAAGTACTCTTGATATATGCTATATTAATTAACAAAAGTTGCGTATGACTTTGGAATCAAAGCACTTAATTGCATCTGATGTTTCCAGATAATCTTACTTTCCAGATAATGAACGTCTTTAAAGCAATATATTTGCGCACATAGGCTAAGCCACAAAAAATATCTGTGTGCAGATATTGCGTGCATGGAAAGCTACCTAAAATGCAACACTGAATTACTTCAAAATATATCTGTCTTGTCGAGTATTCGCATAAGCATAAATGGGTATGTCTTAAGTGAAAGTAAACAGCTGTGTTAAATTTTGATGTGTAACATTAGATCTGTGAATTAGATATTAATATAGTACACCTGCTGCTCTCTGTGTCATTAATGTTAATAAAGAAAAGAGGGAATCACTCACTGCTCTTGACCAGTGAGTGTCGGGCTAGTGGTTCAAAATTTGTACTTGCCCTGCCACAAAAATATAAAATAGTGTTGTTATCGTTATTTTTTATACCAAAATTTTAGATAACAGTTCAGTTTTACAATTCTAGATACCACAACAAAAACTACTAGCCTAATAAATATAAAGTTCAAACATCAAAGACAAGTGAACAGTCAGTAAATAAGAACAAATGAACAAATTGTGTAACATTAGATCTGTGATATGGATATTAATATAGTACACCTGCTGCTCTCTGTGTCAGGTTAATAAAGAAAAGAGGGAATCACTGCTCTTGACCAGTAAGTGTCGGGCTAGTGGTTCAAAATTTTTACTTGCCCTGCCACAAAAATATAAAATTGTTTTGTTATCGTTATTTTTGATACCAAAATTTTAGATAATAGTTCAGTTTTACAATTATAGATACCACAACAAAAACTACTAGCCTAATAAACATAAAGTTCAAACATCAAAGACAAGTGAACAGTCAGTAAATGAGAACAAATTAACAAATTATAAGCAATAACACAAATAAATTAATAGAACAAAGATAAAATTTAAACAGTACTTTAGGTTTTGGGGTTTATCAATGCCGTCTCATGACCAGTTCGTATGTATTTTACGAGGTGGCTCTTTGTACTAATTCATACGACCTCACTCGATTTTGTAGAATTTGTCTAGACCCCAGTGACGGTTAGGTCCGGGACAAAAATATACATGAAAATGTATGTGCATTGAGGCTATAGAGTAGCCTACACGCACTAATTTCTGAAGCACCCTAAGTAGCCTATTTCTGGAGCCGGGCCTGGATAAAACTAGCTGTGTTTGAGCAGTTTTTAATTATCAGTAGGCTATAGCTCCTATTTAGGCGATTGCACGTGTTATGTGCCAGTAGCCTATGCTTTGTATGGATTTGTTAATTTCCTTTGGGAAAATCT
This sequence comes from Sinocyclocheilus anshuiensis, assembly GCF_001515605.1. Lineage (NCBI taxonomy): Eukaryota > Metazoa > Chordata > Actinopteri > Cypriniformes > Cyprinidae > Sinocyclocheilus > Sinocyclocheilus anshuiensis. The sequence continues at coordinate 53,374 of NW_015550226.1, forward strand.
CTATAGGCTACAGTAATGCACTAGCTTCATCAAATACTCCATGCATCTGTTGATTTAATCTTATGTGTGGATTAGGCTATTTGGTTTCATTTAGTGTGAATCTCCGTTTTCAACGGCTCTGATAAGGCTAATAATGTGATATGCGGCCGGCCAACTTTATACCAAGCAGTATCCTCTAAATGTGGATGTTCTCACGCTTAGATCTAACATTTATGCTAAAATATAACATCAGATATTTAAAATATCTTTTAAATATATGGCCTATTTATAGGCTATCATTCATATTTATTTGTATATTTAACATAAGATTTAACATATGTATTTACAGGTTGGACGCCACCTGACGACATCTTCACCTGGCGGAATGCTACAGTCACAAGACAGTGACTGATGGTGTAAGCATACAGATGTATCTAATAGCAAATCCCCTGGGACACCAGTGACTTCCAGGAAAGGCTGGATGGCAACCAAGGAAGATTGGTGACTCTGGAAAGACAGATGACCTCCAGGAAAGACTGGCATGGGTCATTGAGGCTAGCAACCTCAAGCGCAGCACTCGCAAGAGGGCACCAGCAAAAGCTACGAAACTAAACAATGAGAAATACCCCCAGACTCTCCCAAGAGGGGGGGATGAGAGACTCAACGGGACGGACACAGTGGTAACGGCCATGGAAAACACACGGATAACGAGACGGCTCACCCAAACCACACTTACAGGGAAGTGTTAGAAGTTAAGTGCCATTGCGGGAAGGTTTGTAACAACGCAAAGGGTCTTAAGACACATCAGTCCAGGACCAAATGTGGAAGAGGGGAGAAACAGATGCAACGCACAGTGGAGACACTTGGTGAGATGCAGGAGGACTCCAGTCAGGAAGCACCCCACAGCACAGGAGACCTCTCAGCAGCTGTTCCACCCCAAAGCTACAGGAGGCATTCTCCTAACACCACCCCAGGCACTGAACCTGTGAGAAAGAAAGTGAAATGGCCCCCAGCGAATGACAACATAGGATGGAACCAACTAGACCGGGACCTTGACAGAGTTCTAGAGGCCACATTAGCAGGCACAGTCGAGAGGAAAATTGACAGCATGATAGCAATTGTCTACAATATGGCCTGGGGACGCTTTGGCACAGAGGAGAGGAAGGGCAGCAGCGGAAAATCTGAAAAATGACCCAACAGAAGAGAGAGAGAGATCTCGCATCTGAGAAGGGAAATCAAGACCCTCAACAAGCAGTTCAAAAGAGCAAGTGCTGAAGAAAATGGGGGCATAAAAGACCTGACCAGTGGACTTCAAGGGCAACTGTGTAGACTGAGAAGGGCGGAAAGGTCTCTGAGACTGAGGAAGGAGAAGGAGGTCAAGAGAGCTCAGTTCATAAAGAACCCATACAGGTTCACGAAACCTCTGTTGGGCGAAGTGAGATCCGGGAGACTGACCAGCCCCAAGGAGGTTGTGGAGGAGTTCCTTAAAGAGAGCCAGAGTGATACTCTCTGGGGCCAGGCTCTAAGCGCATACCCAAAGGTCGGCAGAACTGAAATTCCTGTGGAAAAGCTTGACACCAGTGAACCAACATGGAGGGAAGTCCAAGACATTGTACAGAAAGCCCAATCAGCATCTGCCCCAGGACCAAGTGGTATACTTTATAAAGTATATAAGAGATGCCCGATGCTACTCAGCAGGCTATGGAAACTGTTGCGGAGAGTTCGGACAAAAGGCATTATCCCATTGTCCTGGAAAAGAGCAGAGGGCTGTTTCGTACCAAAAGAAAAATACTCCTCTGAGATTAGTCAGTTCCGAACTATATCTCTCCTGAGCATCGAAGGCAAGATCTTCTTCTCTGTTCTGGCCAAAAGGATGACTACCTATATGGTTAAGAACAAGTATGTTGATACATAAATCCAGAAAGGTGGCATCCCAGGCATCTCTGGGTGTTTGGAACACACGGAAGTCCTCAACCAGCTGATCCGGGAGGCCAAGGAGAGCAAAGGCAATCTAACAGTAGTATGGCTTGACTTGGCCAACGCTTATGGATCAATCCCCCACGACCTCATCAAAGCAGCCATGGAACACTACCATATCCCCCTCCACATCAGGGGAATGATCACCAGCTACTTTGGAGGGTTCAAGTTACGGTTTAAGACCGGCCATTTTACAACTCAGTGGCAAGACCTGGAAAAGGGAATTGTAATCGGTTGTACTATCTCCCCCATCTTGTTTATCATGGGAATGAATCTGCTCATAACAGCAGCAGGGAAGGAATCTAGGGGGGGCGATAATGGAGTCCGGCATCCGCCAGCCTCCAATAAGAGGCTTTATGGATGACCTAACCATTACAACTCCATCCCATGTACAAGCAAGGTGGATCCTGAAGGCACTTGATGATGTGGCGACATGGGCGAGAATGAAGTTCAAGCCAAGGAAGTCAAGAAGCATGGTGATCAGAAATGGTAAAGTAACCAGCAAGTTCCAACTCCAACTTCAGGGGGAGATTATACCTTCAATTGAGGAAAACCCAATAAAATGCTTAGGGAAGTGGTATGAAGCCTCTCTCACTGACATAAGCAACGTATCCAGGACAGAGAAGCAGGCAGATGAATGGTTGAGAAAGATAGAGGGATCAGGCTTACCAGGAAAGTTCAAGGCCTGGCTGTTTCAGCATGGTCTGCTACCAAGACTTATGACAATTTATGAAGTGCCTATGACATCTGTGGAAGGAGTCTAGAGGCGAGTGAATAAACACCTCCACAGGTGGCTCAGAATCCCACCAAGCTGCACGTCAGTAGGGCTATACACTAGGTCTGGACAGTTACAGCTACCCCTATCGTCAGTGGTCGAAGAGTTTAAGGTGGCAAAGTACAGGGCTATGATGATGTACAGAGACTCCAGCGATGAAAAGGTCAGAGATGCAGGCATCACCGCAAGATCAGGATGCAAGTGGGCAGCTGACACATCAGTGGCGCAAGCTGAGAGCATGCTGAAGTTGAAGGACATTACCGGGAACCCATGCATGGGGAGACAAGGACTCTGGATCAACCACTTCCAACAATGGGGGAAAGCAGACCCAAGGCAGAGGAGAGATATGACCCAAGCCGAGGTCCGATACCTGGAGGAAGAAAGGCGAAGGTCAAAGGCTGTGGAAATTGGATCACAAGGAGCTTGGACTAAGTGGGACCTGCCAAAGAGAAAAATCACGTGGCCTGAACTTTGCAGACTAGAGCCCTTTCGCATCTCTTTCCTGCTCTGATCAGTGTACGACACTCGTCCAACACCAACAAACCTGCACAGGTGGGGAATGAGGGAGGACTCACTGTGCAGTTTATGTGGAGGGAGAGGCACATTGGCGCACATACTGGCGGGGAGCAAGACTGCACTTAGCCAGGGGAAATATAGATGGCGCCACGACAAGGTCCTCTGTGCACTGGCCAATATCTTGGAGGAGGAGAGACGGAAAAAGCCCCAGACCCATGTGAGACCAGCCTCATATATCCAGTTCATCAGGGAGGGGGAGAAGCCACCCTCCTCCACGAAGACCAAGAAGAGCCTCCTGCAGGCAGCACAATCATGGGAGATGAGGGGGGACCTGGGTAGGAAACTACAATTTCCCCAGGTCGTCCAGACATCCCTGAGGCCTGATGTGGTCATATGGTCTGAGGAGGTGAAGAGGATTATCCTGATTGAACTAACGGTACCGTGGGAAGACGGTTGTGAAGAGGCCTCGGAGAGGAAGGCTACCAAGTACCAGGACCTAGTCCAACAATGCAGGGACAAAGGGTGGCAGACTTGACTATTTCCAGTTGAGGTTAGCTGCAGGGGTTTCCCGGCGCAGTCGGTGTGGAAGATGTTAACAACCCTGGGAATAGCATAGGGTAGAGGAAGATAGCTGCTCACAGGTTGGGGGAGGCAGCAGAAAGGGCCTCTTGTTGGCTCTGGAGTAAGCGGGAGGAGTTGAGCTGGAAGCCAGGAGAAGATGGGCAGTGACTGGCCATCACTGCCGACCCACCAACTGGAGGACGTTGTGGTTCAGGGTCGAAACGTCCGCGGAAAGTTGGATACCACCTGACGACATCTTCCCCTGGTGGAAAGCTACAGTCACAAGACAGTGACTGATGGTGTAAGCATACAGATGTATCTAATAGTAGTAACATAATTTCGATTTAGATCAACATTTAGATGCTCTAAAAAATCCTTATTTTTTTCCACCCAAATGCTGGGTAGCTGGGCATTTTTTGGGGTTATATTTTTCAGTTTGTATTATAGTACAAATGAATCAACCCATTGGCTCGGTTAAATATTATTTTCAAATAGTGTAAATTGATTACTACTTCATATGAAGAGTTCAGATGCAAAAGCCTTTAAGTGCCATTTGAAATTTTCTTCTAAAATGAAAATTTTTTATCAGGCTCCTATAGGTTCAGTAATTTCACTTTAATGGCAATGAAGAGTTTCTTTTTTTCCCATTAAAGTAAAACTGAACATAAACATAGGAGCCTGAGAAAATAACCATTTTAGAAGAAAATTTTAGATGGCACTTAGAGGTTTTTGCATCTGAACTCTTCTACAAACTACAAACCTAGAACTTATTTTAGCATTCTTATTTACTTAATTAATTGCGTTATTATTATTGTTATTATTATTATTATTATTATTAAGTAGATCTTACAATTCGTACGAGCCTGTGCGTGACTGTGATTCATGCGCAAGCATGTCAGTGAGCACGGCATCCCAATCGATCAAATGCGTATTAAAGTTGCGTTCGTTACTATAGCAACCCCCCCCCTCCCCACACACACACACAAATTGCAGAGGGCCTCACACGTCAACTTCGCACAGGGCCTTGCACCCCCCTTGCGACGGCACTGTTAGGCCTACATATAATTATCACAGAAACAAATCCACAGTTGAACCGCGGCAACAAGAAAGTAGTGGTGTTTTCGTAATCAGCGTAACCTATTTGATGGAATCAGTTGAATTAATTGAACTCACTCGTTAAGACAGTGACTTGCCACCACCTAGTGTCTGTTTTAGTTTCATATTAAACGTATAATTTAATTGATTCACATATTGACATATTTCTGCCTTCAAAATTTAAAACATTCATTTCATAACATTTTATGCATTTGTATGCATTCAGTAATGATGGCTTTGATGGCTTTTGTTGACACTGAATGGATTTTAACTAGTAACAGCCCTTTATTATTTTAACTGAATTTATCGATTGGAATTAAGACCGTGGCATTCCATATTCATGATGCATACATTTAATACGGTTTAAAAAAAAATGCCCCTGGACATCAGCTTACGGGTTTGTTTCTGATGCTGTCAATGTTGTTTTTGGAAGTTACATTAAAAAAATGCAGTACAGAGGGCACAGGACAGGCGTTGTTTGGATGAGCATGATGCTTGTATGTTCAATGCATGGCGTGCATGTTTCACTATCTCCGTTCCCATGGACACCTTTTGTTTGACCTAATTCTGGATATTTCCAGCCTAAGACGTGTGATTAATCTGTATCTAAAGCCATGTCTACGCCAAGAGAACCCATTATAATCAGTTGATTCGGTGACTGTCCACAAGGGAAGTGGCGCGAGGCGACAAATCTTCTATAGTAACTGATGCCTCCTTCTATTCCGAATCTTGGAAACATGCGTTGTATGCATTGAAAGTGAAACCTAAAAAAACAGCACGCATAAGAAAGCGATTGCACGCTTTCGCGAGCTTCAGCAAATGCACAAGATCACAGATTGCATGCTTCCCAGCCGAAACAACCCCCCCACGTGAAACTGAAATAATAACCCGTGATATAAGATTTTGGCCATATTGCCCATCTAAGTCATTCATCCCACACTATCAACAGGCGCGTCATGTAGGCTACACTTCTTGTAATTCGTTTGGGTACCACCAGGTGTCACTGTGGCCTCAAAAATTTCCCCTCGCCTACTCTGGCTCATTGCTATTCCTGAGGTAAAACACGCCCTCCTACTGTGGCCTCAAAGCTTTCCCCTCGCCTACTCTGGCTCGATTGATGTTCCTGAGGTAAAACACGCCCTCTTCATTACCCTATGGACAAAGAAATGTAGAAATAAATAAATGTGAAAACAAATAAATGTGGAAATAAATAAATAAATACGTAAATAAATACATAAATTATGATGATGATGCATTTTTTATATAGCGCTTTATTGTGTATTTTTGTACACCCAAAGCGCTTTACATGACAACGGCGCCAGTGCGCTTACCACACACCAGCTACATGTGGAGAGGAGAGAGAGTCATAGAGCCAATCAAGTGGATGGGGATTATTAGGAGGCTATGACTGACAAAGGCCAGAGGGGCATTGCTCAAAAGTAGAATTAAGAAAGCCAGGATAACAGAAAAGGCGCAGCTTGACCTAGTTTAATCAGCACATCCTGGCTTAGTCCATTGCACGTTTGCTGAGCCAGGATGAGAACGTGCCAGGTGTAGATAGTTGGGATAAGTGCACGTTCACGGCATTCTTAAACAGACCACGGGATCGATCACAGAATCAATGATGCAAAAATGGATAAAACCCGTGCGGCATACTTCTCGCCAACTGAGCAACAGCTTCTAATGGAAACATATGAAGAGGTGAAACATATAATATGTAAAAAGGGAAATACAGCTGCTATAATAAAACAAAGAGAAAACGCCTGGCAGACAATAGCGGACCGATTGAATGCGTAAGTAGTCCAAATAACCAGTGCTCCACTGAAGCCATCATAATTACAATTCAAGGAGTTATTTGTCATTTCCACAAATTAACAGTTGTACACTTTGCCTTAAATGTGACCAGTGGACATGCATGTTACTCATGCAAACACATGTATGATTAATTGCAAACACTTATCCACTATGCGCATCCATCCATCCATCCATCCAAAAGAACAAGCATGTCTGGCCAAAAAAGGACCTGGCAGCAAGTCAAGATTAAGTACAAGAACATTTTGCAGGCTGGTAAGTGACTTGATGGGTGATTTTTTTTTTTTTTACAAATTAGGTGAATAGTGTCTGCTGACATATTTTATTGTCTGTATTGATTTCAGCATTAAAAAAAAAGGCTCATGTATCTGGCACGGGGGGGCGGCCCTCCAAACCAAGACTTCACCACAGCAGAGGAGCTGGCCCTGGAGTTGAATAAAGGGAAGCCAGTGATGGAAGGGATCCAGGGAGGGACAGCCACTGACTCTGGCCCAGCAAGAGAAACTGGCCTCTTCATACAAAGTACATTATTGCCATTCTACTGCACATGGAAAACAATCAAATATTTAGATTTTGTTATGTGGACTGTCTGACTTTGCCTTACCTCACAGTGTCTGGTAACACACTTACACTTCTGGAGCCACCAGACTATGATCCGCCGGTGAGTACTCTTTATTAAAATCATAGGCTTGGCACATCCTGTCAAAACTATCAATACAAGTTCTATTGAATATGGCAGAGGGAAGGCACATCTGCAGCAGTGGAGTGCACTTCTGCCGATGATGAGACGGTGTCGCTGGACTCCAGAAGGCTTGAGGTGTCATGTCAATTTTGTGTAAATTTTTAGTCCATAATGGATAAGTAGTCAGCAATGTGATTCTAATAGAACACATATTTTTAACAGGATCCAGACACTGTGCAGCCTGATAAGCAGCCTAGTAACATAGTGAGTATTGCCTAAAGTAAACCTACATTATGCACAAATCCCGCTGTGCTAATTGACTCCAGAAGGCTCGAGGTGTCATGTCAATTTTGTGTAAATTTTTAGTTCATAATTGATAAGTAGTCAGCAATGTGATTCTAATAGAACATATATTTTTAACAGGATCCAGACACTGTGCAGCCTGATAAGCAGCCTAGTAACATAGTGAGTATTGCCTAAAGTAAACCTACATTATGCACAAATCCCGCTGTGCTAATTGATAGGTGTTTTACAGAATTCACAAACTGTCAGACGTCTCTACACAATGCATCTTAAGAGACAGATAGAGCTGGCAGAGGGCAAGATCGAAGTGAACAAGAGAAAGCTGCAGGACATGGACCTTGAGATGGAAATTAAACGCAAGACACTGAGGAAACTGGACTTGGAAATCCAGAAACTAGAGAGAGAAGTAAGTGATTTCAGTTCACACTGCAACCATGACTGCACAATGTATTAATCATTGTTGTTTTTTCTCTCAAAAGCTCCAAGTTGACAAGTGATGACAGCAAAATAAAAAAATAAAAAATACAAAAACATTGTGGTCTCGTACCTTTTTCATCAATGTCCAGTACACAGTTATTTATCCAGTGAATTGGAACTAGAATTTGGGAAGATAACCACACAGTGTGTGCTACTAATGTCAAACAAAATGCATGCACACATGAAAGAGTGACATACATTATGCTTTATTAAAGGATAGGCGAAATCAAAACAAAATTAACTGAAATAATTTGCTATATATTGTTCTCTGACCAGTCTACCATTTATGTTATCTGGGAAGATGGCAGCATTGTCCCAGACAATATCCAAAGCAACTCTGGGAGCCCTTTCTTTTCTTAGGCTGGCAATATTGTGCAGCACTGTGCAGGCAACAGTCACGTCACAGGCCCTGTCTGGGGAGACCCTCAGGTGGTGCAGGCACTGAAATCGTGATTTCAGGAGGCCGAAGGTCATTTCGATTCGAGCCCTCGTTCTGGCATGGGCATGGTTGTAAGCCTGCTGTGCTGGAGCTTGGGGGTCTGCAAGGGGGGTCAACAGGAATGTCTCACAGGCATAGCCTTTGTCTCCTAGCAGCACACCAGAGAACTCACCTGAGAATACAAAATATAATTCTTACAACTAGCAGAGTAAAACTTTTGACACACACATGATGTCCAAGGTGCTTAAAACAATTGGGGTGGCTTACCTACCCAGTCAACACGTGAGATCATGCGATGATCACAGTGACATCACACGATCCTCATACTGTGATCCTCACGGTGTGAGTAGTATATGAAATCATTGTGAGTTCTGTGACCACAGTATGAGCGCACAGTGAGTGTGTAGTGACCTCACATTGTGACCACAGTATGAGCACACAGTGAGTGTGCAGTGACCTCACATTGTGACCACAGTATGAGCATACAGTGAGTGTGCAGTGACCTCACATTGGGAGCATAGTATGAGCACACAGTGAGTGCGCTGTGTGGTTACACTTTCAGCTCACTGTGACACACACATTGTGACCACACCATGAGAATCATGTGAGCTCATGGTGACATCATTGTGAGATCAAATTGTTGCTTAGCTAGTGAGAGTCTCTGGTAAATTCTACTGGCCCGAAATACTCTGGAGTCATGGACCGAGCCAGGCCACTTTGCCTCTAAATTTGTGATAAGGCAGTCAGCATCACAGATCATCTGTAACAATAACATGTGACCTATTAAGGTCATTTAATGCACAGAAATAATTTATGTAGCTGACAGTAACCATAAATCATTCTTACCTGAACGTTGATACTGTGGAAAGATTTCCTGTTAACATAATCTCCCTCATGTGCCCCTGAGGGGCGTTTGATACGGATATGGGTGCAATCCACTGCACCAATGACATCAGGGAAAGAAAAATGTAAAAAATGAGTTTCCTACTGTGACTGTGCTAATGTAACACTTTTTTGTTGTAATCTGTAATTAGTCTTACCTGGAATCTTGTAGAACTCCTCCTTGATTTGGTGGAATCTTCTGTGGCCAGGGAAGGTGATGAATATGTGCGCGAGTGATTTCAGTGCTAGACTAACATTTCTTATCGTGAGGCAAATAGTGCCTTTATTCTGTTGGAGATGCTGAAAACCTCAATAAAGGAACATGCCACTTGCTAAGAATCGCAGCACCACACAGACCATCTGTGGGATAGTGAGAGCGTGGCTTCACACTGTTCTGTGTTGTATCTTTGGACCCAGCAGCCTACACAGATATCGGATGCCATCACCTGAGAATCTGTACCTCTCAGTCAGATATTCGTCTGCAAAGGCCAACGGGTCTGACCTGTCCCGGAAGACTCTTTCATGCCTGAATGCTCGTCTGAGTATTAACACTTCCTCATCTAGTACATCATCCAACAAAGGGCACACCATCTTTAAGAGGAAACACCTGAATCGGACTTAAGCCGTATTGATGTTGTAACCCGCTGTCGGTGAGTCTAGTCTGTTCATGCCTCGTCAAGTCTGTTCCTGC
>NW_015550226.1:64789-65259 GCF_001515605.1 Sinocyclocheilus anshuiensis
CTTCCTGTAATGGCGGTCGCCATTTTGAGCGTGTGGGCTGCACACTGCGCTCCAGAGTCCTCTCCTGTCCACGAGTCCGCTCTTGAGGCCTCTCCTGTCCACGAGTCGGCTGCAGAGTCCTCTCCTGTCCACGAGTCCGCTCCTGAGGCCTCTTCTGTCCACGAGTCCACTCCAGAGGACTCTTCTGTCCATGAATCTTCCTCAGAGGCCTCTCCTGTTCATGAATCTGCCCCAGTGGCCTCTCCTGCCTACGAGTCTGTCCCTGAGGCCTTTCCTATCCATGAGTCTGCACCAAGGGCCTTTCCTATGCATGAATCCGCTGCAGAACCTCTAGAGGTGGCGGCATCAGCTGCAGAACCTCCTGAGGTGGTGGCGTCCGCTTCCGAACTCAAAGACTGTCTTGTCACGGCCACGGAGGCCGTTCACAAACTCACTGTCTGCCCTGTCACAGCCATGGAGGCCGTTCATGA